>NW_021703768.1:97509808-97656749 GCF_005190385.1 Monodon monoceros
ACACACACACACACACACACACACACACACACACACACACACACACTTATACACACATTCTTTACTATATGCATGAATCTAATTAGTGGGTCTTGATGCTTAGGAAGATGCAAATTGAGAAAGAAGAAATACTTTAGAGAAATGAATATAAAATTGGTATTTGAGAGTGCTATTTATAATATACTGTCAGTTTAACTAAATTTTTGCAAGAAAATTATTTTCCCCATCTAGAGCGTCCAGGGAATATTGCAGTTCTTTTCCAAAACAGAAAGTCTTTTTTTGCTTGGAAAAATATCTTAGAAAAGGACACAGAGACTTCCCTGGTGGTGCAGTGGTTATGAATCCACCTGCCAATGCAGGGGCACAGGTTCGATCCCAGGTTGGGGAAGATCCCACATGCTGCGGAGCAACTAAGCCCGTGAGCCACAACTACTGAGCCCAAGTGCTACAACTACTGAAGCCCACGTGCCTAGAGCCCGACTCTGCAACAAGAGAAGCCACCACAATGAGAAGCCCGCGCACCACAACAAAGAGTAGCCCCCACTTGCTGCAACTAGAGAAAGCCCACACGCAGCAATGAAGGCCCAATGCAGCCAAAAAAATTTCAAAAATTAAAAAAGAAAAAGACACAACAGGAATCTACCTACAATATTATCAAAGTTTCATAGCAAATATTTTAAGCTTATTTAGGATTTTAGTTTGAAAACAAAAATAAAATTACATTAAACTAATTATATTTTATCAATATTGAACGAAATTTAGATTGCAATGGCAATTATTCACTTATTCAAAAGAAAAAGAATATTTTAGATGTAATGTTTTTCATTTTATATATATTTTCCAAGAACATTTATGAATGCATGCATGATAAATACTGTTCACATAATATTTGACTTTCACAGCACAGCTATAAAGAGGAGTACTTTTGCAACAAGTATTTGAAGATTTCATAAACTTCCTAAAGGCTTCTTAAATATATATGTGTATATATATATGTCTGTACATACATATATATTTAACATTTTTAAAAGAACAGAAAAATATAAGATTTTTAAAAGAGGCATGAACCATATCCCAGACTTAAAATGTTAAAATTTTGCCTTATTTGCTTCAGATATACTGTCAATGAATAAAACATGACAGATAAAATCAGAATCTTCCTTGGTTTGTATACATTTAATATGTATGAATCCACAAAATGTATGTCAGTGTTCTTTTTACATCTTTGAATAAATGTTTTATATTGTTTATATAATTCTGTAACCTACTTTGTACTCAACGTTATTTTTGAGATTTTTTTTTTTTTAATTGGGTTATAGTTGTTTTACAATGTGTGTTAGTTTCTACTGTACAGCGAAGTGGAGTTCCCTGTGCTATACAGCAGGTTCTCATTAGTTATTGAGATCTATTCTTATTAAAACGTCAATTTAGTTCATTTATTTTAACACTTACATAGCATTCCGTTACATGAATATTCCACAATATATTTACTGGCATGTTTTCTGATGTTGAAATAAACATCCTTTACATAAGTTTCTCTCAGGTACACATTCAGATCTAGTATTGATAATATATTTACTGTCATAAAATATTGACATCTTTGGTTTTGACAATGCCAAATTTCTAACATGGCTACACCAGTTTATAGTGTAGTGAGTGCCATGAGTGTTCTGATCTTCCAATATAATCATGAAGTCCTGGTATTGTCATCACCCTTTTAAATGTCTGTGCCTCTGACGGGCCTGAAAATTATGTCTATCTCCTAGCTGTAATTTGTGTATACCTGAACACTGTTTACTTTTATGAAATTTATTTTTCTATATATTTGCTGTTGCATTTATTTTTGTCTTTTCTTATTGATCTGTAAAAGCCATTATTAACTTAGGATACAATTATTTGCCTATGGTATGTATCACTAATAATTTATCACAGATTGAAAAATAATAAAACTGAAGGACAGTGAACAATCTCATTTTTATTATATTTTTAAATATACACATAACATTATATGTAGAATATATATTAATTTGTGAAATAGAAAAATATAATAACCACCTGTGAATTCGTCACTAAAACATATCAACCGTTTCATCCTCTTCCCCTATCCCTACCTTGTCTTTTCCTCCAAAGCTAACTACTGTCTCATTTTTATGTTTAAGAGTTCCTTACTTTTTAAAAGTTACTTAATCGTATGCATAAATCGTATTTTTAAATTTTGCTTGCTTCTGTGCTCTTCCATTTACTTCATCTATTTTTCTGGGCTCACCTTTTTCATTTAACATTATATTTCGAAGATGTATCCATAGGTTGAGGAGTTTGTTTCTGTTGCCCATTATTTCTGATAGTTCTTAAAGATAGTATCTTGTTTCCTTATGCGCCTGATTAACTTAGACTATGTACTGCACATTGTATTTGAAAACAGCATTTGGGAAATAATTTAAGATCCAGGACTGTAACGTCGTCTTCCAGAGTGTGCTTTTACTTCTTTCTGCCCTACTCTTAGAGGTGCTACTAATTCAGAGCCACATTATGGGGTGTGAAGTTCCCTGAACAGCCAGGTGGTGAGAAACCAGACTTCAAGTTCCTCTGAGGGCTGGTAAACATACAGTTAAGTATCACATGGAACATGTAGACATTGGGTTCCAGCTCAAAGTTCATGGTGGTCAAGTAGTAACAAGGCAAGTGAGGCACCCAGAGTGCAAAACTTTAGAAGGCACTCACTCTTAGGGGGTACAAATGCAGACAGCACCCTTAGAAGACTATAAGCTTCAGAAGTACTAACCCTGAGAAATTCCAAAGTGTAGTCTATATATGAAAAAGTATTATCAATTTTCCTATCATTATTTATTGAAGAGCCTAAAAGTTTAGTAATTTTAATGGTTTACTGTCACATGTCAAGTTCTGAAAAATATTTCAGTCCATTTTCAATCTCCTTATTTTCTTCCACTGATTTGATTTTTTCCTTTGCTGCGAAAATATCATACTTTTTAACATATCATAATGCTTGGCTTGTTTTCAAAACTGTCTTCAAAATACTCTTGGCCCCGTACCTTTACTTGTATTTAGACATTTCTCCAGAAAAACTATTGAGATATTGGTTGGAATTACATTGAAATTGTAAACTAATTTGCTGGGACTTATATTCTCAAAGTTGAGTCCTCCTATTCACGAATTTTATATTTCCCTCCATTTATTAAGATCTATTTATTCTATTTTTTATAGTTTTTTTGAGATATAGTGTACAGTAAACTGCATATATGTAAAGCATGCAAAATGAAGAGGTTTAAATATATATATATACACACACCCATGAAACCATCATCACATCAGAAGCAATGAACGTTTTCATCATCACCCAAATCTTCTTTCTGCCACACTGTACAACATCTTTCTCTTCAAACCCAACTACAGGCAAGCACAGATCTGTTTTCTAGTTCTATATATTGGGTTTTATTTTCTAGAATTTTATATAAATGAAAACAATCACTGTGTGCTCATTTTTTTGTCATGTCTCTTTCACCCAGCATAATGATTTTGAGATTCACCTATGTTATTGCATTTATCAAAAGTTATCCCTTTATATTGATGAGCAATGTTCCATTTTGTGGCTACACTACAATTTTCTATCCATTCATCTACAGACAGTCATTTGGGTTGTTTCCAGTTTGGGGATTATTGAGAACAAAGCCACTATCATGATGTGGGTCTAAATCTTTGTTGGATATACACCTTCATTTTTATTGAATAAATATCTAGGAGTAGAATAGCTAGGTTACATGTTAAGAGTCAGTTTACCTTTTATGAAAATGCTGGATTGTTTTCTGAAGATATTTTAACACTTTATATTCTCATTGGCAGCATATGATGGCTATAATTTCTCAACATTCTTGTCAATACTTGGTATACTCAGTCGATTCATTTTAGTGAATGTGTACTGGTTTTTCACTGTGGTCATTTTGAGCATGTGTAGTTTTGGTAGTTTATATATTTTAAAGAATTGATTATTGATTTCATGAACACAGTACTCTCTTAGATCCTTTTAATGTCTATGGGTCTGTAGTGATGTCCTTTCATTCTCTGATGTGGGTAATTTGTATCTTCTGTTTTTCTTGGTTAGTATGACTAGAAATTTACCAATTTGATTGACTATTTCAAAGAGGTAGTTTTAGGCTTCCCTGATTACTTTGTTTGCTCTCTGTTTCCAATTTCATCAATTCCTGTTTTTATCTTTATTTTTTCTTCCTTCAGTTTTCATTGGGTTTAATAGGTTCTACTTTCTCTAGTTTTTTAAAGTACAAGATTATATTACTAATTTGAGATCTATTTGTTCATTTTTAAAAATTCTAATTTATCGATTATTTACTCATCCTCTCTACTTTGATTACTATTTACCAGTCCTATTCTAACAAATCTTCATTTTTAAATGGTTTTAGTATGACTGAGGAAGTACTTGAACAGCATTTTAATTGGATTTATTTCCTCAGATGTTCAGTTAACTTTGCAATGGATTTTCATTTAATTCTAAATGTTTAGGATATATATTACCTTGACTTGATGGACAATCAGAGTTGCTGCCGGTAAATGCCAAGGAATATTGCTGTCCCTTTTTTATCTTAAGATTGGATTATTTAGTAAGTTCTGCAAGCCACATTTACCTCAATAATTAAATGTTCTTTTTCCCCACGTGTCCAGGAAAAATGTATTATGGTAAAACTAAACTCCACAGTAATAATACACATGGACTAAGCCTGAGCTGAATGTGTTTATAAGTAGCCAGTGCAGTGTGAATACCCCTGACTGGTGTCCTGGAAGTTTCTTTAACTGCTTCAGAATATATGAAGAGGACTGATTAGGCCATTTGGAAAGAATTTTTCAGCTCTCATTATATGGCCCTATGAATGTATCTATAACTTACACGATTTTTTATTTCACATTTACCTTCAATTCAGGGCAAGGATTAAAAAGTGTTCACCCTCAGCTAACTGATTTGCTTTTCTCTTGACCGACCTCTTCCCATGTGTACAGTTGCAAATAGCTCATATTATTTCTCCCGGAAATTTCACACACACACACACACACACACACACACACACACACACACACGCACGCACTGCATGGCACGGTTTACTCTTAAGTCATAAGTATAAACGAATACATAAGCAGAAAGCATGTTTAAGACAAGTAATAAATGATAAAAAGCACAAACAGATAGCAGCAAGCACTATATTTAGCACATTATAGTAATTATCTTATTTAACCCTCATAATAAGCTTACGGATAGGTTCTATTTTATTGGCATTGTATAAATGAGAAAATTATGCTTAGGGAGGATAGGTAACTTGGCAAAACTAGCAAGCAGCAGGGCAGGGATTCCTTTGTGCTCTAAGTCAAAAATGCTTTCTGTTTTCTTTGACATTTATAAAATCCTACGTCACAATCTCACTTTTAGTTTTTCACTGGCAAATAAATACAAAGAAACTTCAATATAAATTAGTTAGTTTAGAACAGTGTAGTGTTAATCCACTGCTTTCTCAATATCAGATTCTGAGAATATGTAAACTGAAGCTGTGCAATGCCCTTGGGCTTTCATATTAAGGGGAATATTCACAGAATATGAAATATCAGAAAAATTTAAACATGTTGACCTGACAAACCTCTTAATCTGCTCGTGTATTGCTGGCATAAGTGAAATACATGAAAGAAAGAGAAAAGAGAAATGGAGTAGAGCAGAGAGGCTAAAAGGAATGAAACAGAGCAGAAGAGAAGAAGGCAGCAAATGGCAGTCCTCATCAAATTTTTATGCTTTCCTTTCCTTTCTCATTTTTTTTAGCTCTGCACCTTTGGTAACTCTAATATATTATACTATCTTCATTCAAATCACTTCGTAAATTAAATCCTTCCCTCCCATCTCCCACCAGACACTTGAGGATTAACATTTTATTTAATAGTGCTACTTATGGATAAAGACAATGCGGGGTGGGGGGTGGGAGAACAAGACAAAGAAAAAAGAAGCAACCTTCACAACTTTAAGACAGGTCCACCTTTTTATCTAATGTTTTACATTTTTCTTTTGATTGGACAAGCACAGAATATTTCTAGCCAGCACCTCACAGCCTGTCAACATTCTAATACTTCATAATTTATAAAACAGCTTTCTTCCCCCAAAAGCTCAATATGCTTTGCAGATATCTCACTGATGCTCACAATATTCCTTCAGGGAACTGAGACGACAAGAATTATTATGTGTTTTACTAGGCGGGGAAAAAGGGTGAAACAACAAGGATCCATTGTCACTAGTGAGTTACGGACAACCAGGAACTTCAACTCTAATGCTGTTATTTCCCTGACTGCATAAACTATGAAGAGAGACGAAAATGACTAAGTCCTGACACTCAGGAGGTTAGGATTTTCCAGGGAAGAAAAGTAGGTTAACAAGTAGCTAGCTATCAAATGCCTTCCTGAGCTCTGCACTTGGATGCCTAGTAGGCAACCCCAACTGAATACGATGTCCAAAAAAATAAAAAAGAAAAAAATCCTTGACTTTTCCCTAAAACCACTTCTTTTTCTAGTGTTCTCATCTTATAAGGCTATGATCCACCTAGTTGAGCAAGCAACCAAAGTGGTAATCACTCATTATTTTTCCTTCTCTCCCACCTCCTTCATCTCTAAGTTCTATTGGCTCTACTTCCAAGATTGATTCTAAACATATGCAGTTCTACCCTTCTCTCTGATACAATTCTATCTATATTACCATCACCCATTCTAATGTCTGATAACCAGACAAAATTGGAAACTTTCTAATACCTACTACTGCAATGCCCCAGTGTTACTGGGATTAATGGCATTATCATCCTCCTGAAGACCCTCCCTTCTCGCCTTCTTATGTCTCTTCACTAAAATCCACTCTTAACAAAACAAAAACAGTTTGAAAAATTTAGTCGTAACTTTTATCAGTTAAACATATGAGTGGTTAAAAGAAATCAAATAATTCCACCATTTACATTAGAAAAGAAGTCTCCTAGTTCATAGTCAGCTCCTCAGAGATAATCACTTTCAATTCATTTGGTATTTATCTTGTGTGTGTTTGTGTGTGTGTGTCTATTTGTGTCTATAAAACATGCTATATTTATATGATATACTACTTCTTGATTTTTCATTTTGCAGTATTATCTATTCACTTCCATCTATAGAAGATGAGGATTTGGCTCTCTTACCATTCCCTTCCAGAAACCACATATTCACTTCCTATAACTTCATCCTTATGACACATTTTTATTGTAAGTTTGATTATGTAACTATGCAGTATTTACATTATTTTGATGCATAAATGCTACTTATAGCCAAGCCATCCATGTTTAGTTATTCTAGATATTTATAATAAATTTAACCCCCATTCTCCCCCAGCTGTGAGATTTTTCTTAAATACATTAAACATATTTTATATTATCTCAATTTCATCCTTCCTTTCTACTATCTTCCCACCTATTCAATCTGGACTGGTTGAACTTTAAACCTGATACATAAGTATCAATCTGGCATCCTCCTCCATCATCATCCTGAATATTCTATTTGCTGTTGTTAATACCTGTGCTGTTTCATGGGCCCCATGCTTCCTCTTTCTTGGTTTACTCCTCATCTTTGCGGAGTACATCCTCTAACAGCTTTCTGAGAAAGAGTGAGAGGTAAAAACTTTTAACATTTTGCATATCTGAACATTTCTTTGCCTATTCTTACTCTTAATTGATAATTTAGTAGAGTAAAATATTCTAGATTCTAGAATGGAAAGCATTTCACTCAGGATTTTGACAGCATTACTTCATTATCATCTAGCTTTCAGGATTGCTGCTAAAAAAGTCTGAAGTCACTATGATTCTGATCATTTACATGAAACTTTATTTTTTAATCCTGGAAGATCTGTCTGAAATGTTCTGACATTTTCATCTACTGTGCCAGTTACATGGTGAATCCTTTAAGTTTGGCAATTCATAACATTTAGTTCTGAGAAATGTAATTCCTTGACAATTTCTACTCCTCCAAACTTTCTCTTTCTAGAATGCCTATTATTTGGAGGATGGACCTGCTAAAACAGCAATTTACTATCTCTTTGACCTTTTGCTCTATCCTGTGGGAGCATTCCTCAACTTGATCATCCAATCCTTTTAGTTGGCATTCTATTCCAGTGTCATAATTTAATGTTATAAGATGTCTGTTTTATTTAATTGATGTGAACATATTTTGGGGTTATTGGTGCAGTACGTTCCAGTATCTAATTGAAGCTACATTAGATTGCTTAAGGTTTTTTTTTACTCCTTGCATAGTCTCAGTTTCAACCAATCCACCACCCTTAAGATCTGCAGTGATTTTTTTTTTTTTTTTTTTTTTTTTTTTTTTTTTTTTTTTGCGGTACGCGGGCCTCTCACTGTTGTGGCCTCTCCCGTTGCGGAGCACAGGCTCCGGACGCGCAGGCTCAGCGGCCATGGCTCACGGGCCCAGCCGCTCCACAGCATGTGGGATCTTCCCAGACCAGGGCACGAACCCGTGTCCCCTGCACGAGCAGGTGGACTCTCAACCACTGCGCCACCAGGGAAGCCCTGCAGTGATCTTTTATAATGCTTAAATAATGCTCTTTTCCTGTGAAGGCCTTCTAATATCATCCTCCTGAATTTATAATAAAGCTTAAATTTCATACCCTGGGCCAGAAGGTAGAACATAATTTGGCTACCTTTCCAAATTCACCTCATCTCATTATCATAGCTAATAGAAACTCAAATGTCTGTTAAATAAGTGATTGTGGCAAGATTCAAGTACAAATTTATGTAACCTTGGATCCATGACTTGTCCATTCACCACACTACTTTTTTGCTCCTATAGACTTTCAATCTATTTCCCACTCCAAAACCTCCTATCGCTGCAAGTTTATCTTCCTGAACTGTGGCCTAATCATGTACTTTTGCTTCAAAAACATTCTGACCTTTCCACGATAAATTAAAGGTATCAGTCTAGTAATCAAGGCTCTCAACCTAACTCTCCAGTTTGGCCATAAAAGTGGTCACTGCTTGAAATGAGTAGAATCACCCCATCTGCTTATTCAGTCAGTAAGTGGGAACAAATTATTGCATTATCTCCAACCAAGTAGACTAAGCAAGATGGTCTTTTATTGAAAAGGCCATTTTCTAATGTTAAGATGCAGAGTGTGTGTTCATTAAAAAATTTTAATGTAGACAAATATTTGCTTATAATAGTACCAGAATCTCCTTGAATAGTAGTGGGAAGGTGGGAGTAAGGAAGGGGGAGGATGCTGGCAGTTCTAGGACGTTTAAAGCTGAGTTTGGAAATGAGACTGCAGGAGGAGACAAAAGGGAGGTTGGACTGGAATCTATGATCACAGGTTTAACCCAGAAACAAATGCAGTCCAGGATCAGTAGCTACACTAGAGTCCTGTTTTAGTGGCAAGTAAAAGGAAAAAAAAAGAAGAAAAAAGGACTATACAGAAGAACACAGTTCACCTATCCATTCTTTTCCCTAGTCCTAGATAGTCCTTGAATACACCAGGACCACCCTTATTCACAGCAATATTAATCTCTCATAGGCGCTGCTGAAATGGCCTAATTGATCTCTACACATCCGGTCTTGCCTAGGTCTAATCTATTCTTTACACAGCATTCAGAGTGATCTTTAAATTCGTAGCTGATCATATCACTCTCCTGTTGAAATCCTTTAACTACCTCCAGTTGCTCTTGGGATAAACCCAAAATCTTTACTTGGACTAGAAGGTCCTGCATCTTCCAGCCCTGGACTGAGTCTACAGTATTTTTATATAGTATGCTTCCCACTGGTCCTCTCTAGTCTGATAATTCTAATGCTAAATTCACCTTTTATAACACAGCTTAAGTGTCACCTCCAGAGGGAAACTTTCCCTGACCTAAAGATTACAATAAACCATCATCATATTTTCCCAAGGTACCTTACTCTTCTCCTTGGTAGCACACATCACTCCTTCAAGTTTTTATTTGATATCTACCATTCCCTGGGTTGTAAGATACATAAAATAAGATTCTTAGACTCACAGTTAGTATATAATATATACTTAATAATAATTATTGTAATAATAACAATAGCTATTCCTTGAATGCATAACATATGCCAGGTGCTCAGTGTTTTATCAACCTTAATTTATCTATCCCTATTTTAGGTTTGAGAAAACTGAGGTACAGAGTAATCACAGAAAAGCTTCAAAGCTCATGAGACAAGGAAGAGCAGTGATCCTGGAATCAGCTTACAGGGCTTAAATCCCAACTCTGGCACATGCTGTATAATCTTAGGCAAGTGACAGGTAATAACAATACTTATCCAATAGGGGTTTTCAGGAGAATTAAATGAGGGCAAGAATAAATGGAATTATTTATCAGTGAAAATATTCAAATTATATTTCTACCACTGTGGTCCAAATATTTCAGTGTACTACCTCTAATTGTCAATTCCTGAGATTTTATACACCTCAGTCCCCAGTAGCTTGAGTGGTACCTACTTGGGAACAGAATGGAAGTACTGTTCCAGATATACATGTTGTAGCCATTAGTTATGGTGCTGGGACATATGTATTACATCCAGAATGTAACCATTGAACCACTGTGCAGGAAATCTGAGCTCTCCTAAATGAATTGAGTATGTCACAGCATCTGGAGTCAATACACGAAGCAAAGCAGTGCTCACCAGTGCTAAAGTGAGAAGCAATATAATTTAGTGTTTGAGCATCCCATGGGTGTAAGGTGTTTCCTTCCTCACATACTCCCCATGTTTCAGGTTGTCAGCATTTTAATAGAATTTTCTAAGGAGAATGTCCACAAAATGATCTTCCTGACTTTGTTTTTCCAAATCGTTTCCCTCAAAGAAGAAAACTTCCATCCATAATTCTATCTTAATCTGACAAAATTAAGAATGAAAATCAGTAATGTCATGGCTGTTTTCCCAATGTAAATGATAATGAACACTTCTACCGGCAGCTCTACCCTGGTTCTACTTGTGAAAATATAGCAGCAGAGTTTGGTGCGCCCTTCAATATGCCTGGAGACTATACTAGTTCTGAAATACTTAAGCGGCAAACAGCCCTTCAGCCTGGCACCTGAAGAGAGTTTATTTTCTGCTCCATTAGCAACATGCCCACTCGAAGTAAAACTACTTTTAAGGGCCTTTTAGACATGCTCTTCAATTTCTTTTTACCCTCAGTACATCATTATTTTCCTATTTTGAGAAGTGTTCCCTTGAGACTTACAACCTGCTTAGGTGAAACTAGGTAATTATACTAGGTAATTATACATGTGCATAGTCAAGTTTGAAGCAGCTGTAAATTCCAATAGAATAGCATGAGTCTAGACTAGATTTTGCTTAGTGATTAACTGATAAAGGTACCAGAATTAACTCTATATCGAGGTTTGTGATGACAACCTAACAACTGGAGCTTTCTAAAATTTTAAGTCAGAGAGGATAAAGAAATAGAGCAGAGGATTCTGAGGAAATGGAATGCAGCTCCATTTCTCTCCACTAATGATCCCAATAAAAGAGACGCCTTGGTTCTGTGAAAGTCTCCCTGAGACTGAGCTTGCAGCCCCTGGCATAGAACCTTAAAGCTTGAACACTGGGGAAAATTATGCATTATGAGATCTGTGCATGCCTAGGGAATATTTGAAATCAGCCTACTATTAATATGTTTTAATATGTTCTATGTCTGTATCCCTCACCTCCAACATACCAAAATGGTGCTGAAAGATTGGTATTAGACTATTCTTCTGCAGTATGTGAAGCTAAAAGAGTGTAAATATATCCACAAGTCATAAAAAGGAGGCTGCAACTTTAGAATTCCACACTCAGCCAATATATCATTCACCTATCTAGGAAAAATAAAAATACTGTGGATATTCAAGAATCCAAGGGAAACAAGAAAGGATTCTGACCATATAACAAATGAATCAAAAACAGAGACCTTACCATAGACAAAAATGAAGAAATCAGGGAATAACAGTAAACAATGGCCCTTGATATATATATATATATATATATATATATATATATATATATATCTGTCAAGTGTGTGTGTATTTATATATAGTGTATTTATAGTATATAATGTACTGTGTTTATATAGGGCATATGTTTTTATATGTATAATATATATTTATAATATACCCAAACACATATGTGTATGTTATACAATTAAATTTGAGTGTATAATCATATATTGTCTACAGGTATATAACGAAAGTATCAAATAAGAACACAAACTTTTTTTTTTTTTTTTGGCAGTACGCGGGCCACTGTTGTGGCCTCTCCCGTTGCGGAGCACAGGCTCTGGACGTGCAGGCTCAGAGGCCATGGCTCACGGGCCCAGCCGCTCCGCGGCACGTGGGATCTTCCCGGACCGGGGCACAAACCCGTGTCCCCTGCATCGGCAGGCGGACCCTCAACCACTGCGCCACCAGGGAAGCCCGAACACAAACATTTTAAAGGTTTACTGATAGGAATATCTTCATCAGTTTTCAATATTATGCATTTCTTCTTTTAACTGATCGTTGGTCTCTTTATCTGTGGTTCCTCTTACTGAAAAGAGGCCTTTTATTTTCGTATAATCAAATCAACTATTTTTTCCACAAATTGCACATTTTAAAACATCTATTAAAATGCAGATGCTCAATGAATTGTTCTATAGCATGTAATTGTTCACTATTTATACAACAGCAAGAAATGACTCGCTAAGGATCCAAGGTGTGTGCTACAGATCACGGGGTGGTGGTGTGCTGTATCAAAATCAAGTGTGAAGATTTTTTCCCTCTGAATTCCATTCCACACACATACTATGAATTTTTATATACCTACCCCTGAAACCCAATCAAGAATCATAATCTAGTTAGCAATGATTACAGATAAAATGCATTATTCCTCACATTTGTCAAAACGGAAAAACAAAAGTTGCATCTGACTGGTTTGTGAGATGATGTCATAGTGTCCTAAGGGAAACCTACATGAGAAAGGTAAACAAATTTTGCTCACCAGAAAAGGAGAGTACATGGGAAAAGACACTGTATGGGGTGGAAGGTAGCATGATGGTGATGGCCACTGTGCAAGCTGCATGTTCAGTTCAATATGACAGCTAAACGAGCCACAGGAAGAAAGTCAGAAGCAAGGTGTTAAAGGCAAGAGAAGCAAGAAACACTGAGAACTCACCTTGCTATTTGTCCTTAACCTGATCTTGACAGTTAAATGTCAATAGCATGTGAAGCCCATCAGGGGTACAAGAATTTTACTTGCTAAATGTTTTAAAAACTGAATTTTCTCTCTAGCTGGAAGTCCCATTTCATCTAGATGTGTAAAATATAATCTTGCTAATTAAGGCTGAACTCGAACCCTTGAAAGTAAACTCTGTTCACATTGCATTTCCTTTCTTCTTCCTCTCTCAGTGTAGCGTCTGCTTTGAGTGTGCTTATGGAGCACAGGGCCTAGAGGAAGAAATCTCCTTGGCAACTGTGAGAAAAGACCTCTCAGTTTCTCCAGCATCTCTTTCCAAGAGACCATTTTCAGTGCCTTACTCTTCTGTTCCATCTTTCCTCTCCCTCCTGAATTCAGAGGATCTTCACCTCTCCTGAAAGGAAAGGTGGTTCTGCTTGACTGCACAGTCTTCCAGTCTTTCTGTCTGACACCCGGACCACCGTTTTACAGCATAAAAGTAAAAAATGTGATATCTTTCTTCTCTGGTTATACAGTAATAAGTTTCCCTAAAGCAAAGGATCACTCATGTGTAACATCTGAAATGAGGAAAGGTCAAGGGACAAAAATGGAATGTGAAGAAGAAAACGAAACACCCCAAGTAATCCACAGAATATTTACACTATTATTTAGCCACATTCTCTTTACCTTCTACCTTAAATCTTTGCATCACGGTAAAGAAATTGTACTTTTCACTGAGATGTCCCCCTCTCCCACTGCCTCCCTTCAGAGAAAGTGGGGAAAGGGTCTTTCTCCAAATTCCATTGTTTCTGAAAACGCAATTTCCACACACAAACTAATACATAGCAGTATGGGTGTTATGTCTTCCAGATTGCCCCCAATCATGTGAATAAGCCTGGATGCTGGCTAAAATGCATACTTTCCTCTAAGCATGCCATTCCAGGGGATGATACAAATAGCAATATGATTTGTCCATTGGAATAGACAATACGTACAGTAAGTTATGTTGCCATTACATAAAATGATGCCCTATGTAACATATTCTTTGTATGTTTCATTTTAAAGAATCAAATATATTTTTAAATAAAGTTTGATGAACTTTCATCAATTGCTCTCATGAAGCAGTCATAGTCATAGCATTTAGAAATTGGAAAAATTAAGGTAGGAAAATTAAATGATATCTAAAGAACAGTGTTGAAAGTAAAATTTAAAACCAGTGCCTAATAATACCTCGGGAACATTTGTATTAAATCATTTGGCTATTCTTGGGGAACAAGATGGAGAAATTCCAAAATAAGTCTGCATAATGACCATATTCAATGTGAAGTATTTTTTTTCAGCTTGTAAAATGCCCTTGATAAAGAAATGTGGGTAATTTGATGTGAATAGATACACATAAATAGATTTTGAACAAACATCATGAACTTCCACAATGCTGTAATTTCTCTATTATGTTGTCTTTTTACTTATTCAATTGGTGTTAAGCCAGTCAACGATATATTACTTAAATGCTTAGTCAGAAAATACCATTATGATTCTTGAAAAAAATTCTCTTAATTTTTTTTTAGAACCAGTGTCTTTATATAACAATATGGTACCATTTTAATACAGGCATTTTTTGGAATAAAGATGACAAAATCAAGTTAGATTGTAAGCACTTGCTAAATGGGACTCAATTACCACATAGCCAATTCTACTTCTTTTATGCAGGACTCTGGGCCTGAAACTATCTGAACTAGAATTATATATATCTAAAACTTGAAAGAACTCCATAAAGGAAATTCCCCAATGTCTTACAGAAGAGTATTCTAGCAAAGCTTAATTGGCGAAGCCAACCCCATCAACAACTCAAACTCTATAGAAAGTAGTTAGTAAGACCACTATTTATAGAAACTCCCTGTCATCTGACAGTACTCTGAATGCTCATCTATATGAATGACCTTCTGGACTCTGGACTTTCTGACTTCTTTCAATTTTTATATATGCATACAGGATACTCTTATCTTCCAAATACTTCAAGATTCAGCCTGATTAAATCTTAGAAAATTATAAATAAATAAATAGGTAGGTAGGTAGGTAGATAGAGCAAGCATGGACATGGTAGTAAAGCTTTCATTACACAGTAATTATATAAAAACTAATTGTACATTGCATAATTGGTTTTTCTGGAAATACATAGAAAATAAAATACTATAACTTTGCAGGAGGTACACAGGTCACTTTTCTGACATATGCTTAAAATTTATTAAACTTAAATAAGCTTATTAAGCTTAGAAGTCCACATTTTTTTCAATAGCTAGCTTTTGTGAAACCTATTAAGTACCAGCATTGTGGTGAAGACAAAACATTCAAGACATGGTTCCTACTCTCAAAAGCAAGATAAGGAGATGAAGATGCAAATGAAAATAACTTTACAGCAAATCAAAATATGGCGTTAAAATATTGGAAACAATAATAAAGTACTGTAAGAGAACAATGAGAGAAAAAGAGAAAGTGCAATTAATGCTACAGCAGAGGTAAAATTGAGTTGGGTCCCGAAGACCAGGTAAAATTTCAACAGGCAAAAACAAAGGTGGCAGATGTGCCCCTGGCCTAATGAAATCTTCCGATCCAATGCACAAAGAATGCAAAATGAGACATATACTCTGAAACTACCAAGTAGTCCAGTGGGGGTCAGAGCAGATTTATATTTCTAGCTTTCGCTTAAATCTTAAAGGAGTTTTCATATGATAGTTAGTAGCCAGTCGTGCCAAACTTCAAATTCTGGAAACAATTATGTAAATTATTTAGTGGAATGCTGTGGTGATAGGGCTGCTGGTAATTTTTACCCATGTTTCACTTATGACTCTCCCAACTATCATTTCTTCTCATCTCTTATCATTTTGTGATTCCTTTTTTGTTTCTTCAGATAGTGCTCATATTTCAGTGTAAGTTGCTGGAAGACCATGGTCATAAATTTCTACTCTTCGGAAACTTTAAGAAGAAAATAAAACCAATTGAAAATAAGCAAACACACCTAGAGTATTCATCCTGCCAGGCACTGTCAACAAACCACCGACATTCTGAGGTTCCTAGTAACTTATGCCTTGATTCCTAAGCTTTGGACCATCACAGAAGTTAAATATTATATGTTATGAATGATTCTTAGGCCTGAATCATTAAATGGTTTTAATGATTAAAACCATTAAATGGTTTTAACACTATTTCCAGTCCTGAATATCCCTGATGAGAAAGCATAGTGTATTATCTGTGTTCTTTAAAATCTCTATCTAGATGGATAATGGTAAACTAACAAGTCATATTAAAAATGTCACATTTATTTAAAAATCATAAATTAAGAGAGTAATAATATTTTAACAGTTTCTATACGCCGTGTAACAAGATGTTAAAAATGGAACTTATGCTCTCTCAATTTCAACCAAAACCCCAATAGCCAAGAACAATATAAAGGATGCCAAGTACAACCACATTCTATAGCAAGGATCAGTCATTTCTCTGAAAAGGACTAAATAGTAAATATTTTAGACTTTTCAGTTCATAACGTTTTAATCACTCAGCTGTACCATCATATGGAGAATGCAGCCACAGATAACATACAAATGAACAGGCATGGCTGTATTCCAATGAAAACTTACAGACATGGAAATTTGGATTGCTTATCATTTTACATATCACAAAATACTATTCTTTTCATTTTTCTCTTCAACTGTTTAAAAGTGTAAAACTCATTCTTGGAGCACAAGTCACACAAAAATACGTAGCAAGCTATATCTGGCCAGCAGGCTAAAGTTTGCCAACCTCTGTTCTACAGTGAGGTGCTAGACCGCCTATCTACAACATGCTAACAGATTATAAAATAAATTTTAGCAGCACTTATGATCTCCCACCTCCAGAATATATGTGTTAGAGGTTTGACAGAGTGAGAAAATACACACACACAGTAGCCCCACTTATCCACCAGGGATATGTTCCGAGGCCCCCAATGGATGCCTAAAACTGCAGATAATATGGAATCCTATATAGATTCTTCCTATACATACATAGCTATGATAAAGTTTAATTTATAAGTTAAGCACAGTAAAAGATTAATAATAACTAATAAAATAAAACAAAACAGTATATTGTAATAAAAGTTATGTGAATGTGGTCTCTGTTGTTCCTAAAATCTTACTGTGCAGATTGAGCACCTTTTTCACTTAACTAAGCACTTATCGTGAACTGTGGCTGTAACTTTTGCAGTTTGTGGGGCGACAGCAAAAGTAGCATGAATTTTTTTTTCCTTCTTCACAATGTCATGGATAGAAGATTCATTCTTACTAGAGATTTTAGCAACCTCAGCGTACAATTATTTTTCCTTCCTTATTAAGTCAAGAACTTTCACCTTTTCACTTTGGGCTTCTGCTTAATGCCCTATAGGTTGCATCTTGTTCAATAAAAGAGTCAGAATGGTAATTGCCAAACTTCTTAAAATAATGTAATTATTTTTTCATTTGTACTTTTCTAATCCTTCAGAATTGGCATGGAAATGACTGAAGTTCTTGAAATCAAGTAAAAAATTATCAAGTTATATACACAGTCCAACACCTTAATTGCACTCTGATTTCATATTGACATAACATGTTCCTCTTGAGTCTGGTAGTACACATTGATTATTTCAGAAGCAATTTCAATACTCTCTAAGTAAAAGTGATAAAAGAATCTAATGAGTTTCTCAAAAGCAGCCCATTTTTCAAAGGTGACTGAACTATCAAATATTTATTTTTCTGAACTTTACAGGTAGAAATGGTTCATCCCTCATTTAGCATTACTGATGGAAGAAAATATGTAGCATTTTCAAGATCTTATTTTGACAATATTTTCAAACTATTAAATTTAGAGTAAAATATAAATTTGCTAACAAGTTGTGACTGGCACAACTGTAGTGGTAATCACATTTTCCTATATTTTGAGAAGTTGCATAAATTCAGGCATTCTTACCATTCCTAAGAGAGCAAGTGTTTGTATGAGGGGTCACTTCACAACATGCCCTTCAAGGAAAATTAAGCTGATCGACTATCCAAATTCACAAGTAAGATTTATTTTGTCACCTGCTAGCCTGTATCAAATATAATGCACACTTTCTATACCTAAGTAAGATGAACACAGAATTAATCTTTTAAACCAAAGTGAAAGGAGGACACTACTAATTATTACATCAGAGACAACTTATGTAAATGGACTTTGCTGGACAAACTGTGTGTATGGTCACCTTGACTATAATGGACAGGCCATAAGTAAGTTTCCCAAATGTCTTTTAAACAACTCACAATCTGCCAATAATGTATTCATAAATAAGCATCTTAATAGTTCAGCCAAAAAAACCCCTCTATTTCTTATACATGAATTTCCAAATAATAAAACTGTGGACTTTATACACCTCACCACAGACATAAAATTTTGACTTGACAAACTTTTTGTTTTGTGTTGGTTCTCTTTCTCCACTTTCAAACTCAGGTCTCCAGACAAATAGCAAGGACCTCCTGATGTGGGTTACTGCTGCTTTTTAATTTCCATAATGGGTGTCGGTAAACACAAGGAGATGGGAGAAAATACGCACTTTAGGCAAAGGGATGGGAGCTCTGCTGCTTCTGCAGCATTTTTCATTTTATTAGATGATTTGGGATTTGGGAAATTAAACATTTCAAAGATTAGAATGACTTGGGAAAATGATTTAATAATCATCAGAATAATTCCCACAACCTACTGCACAGCAAGATGTAGGTCTCATTAAATTCAGCCACAGATAAGTGAGCTGGAAAGACGTGGCTGAGCACCCAGCACAAAGGTGACTTGCTGCAGTTGCAAGCACACAGAATAAAAGCACTTTTCATCAGTTCCAAGTGAGCAACACTGAGACAAATTCCTTGCACTGAAATTGTGTCTAATTAGTTAATGGATACCTTAGAGGCTGATGTTACCAATTTGTTGATATAAATGGTTTTCCCATTTCCTCCCCCGTTGAAGCCCTTCCTTTATAACTCACAAACTTTTCAAACTGCACTGAAGGCTCAAGGCAGTTTGAACCTCAGCAGGAAATCGCCCATCCAAACAGACTCCTAGAATTGATCTGTATCTTGTAGGAGAAACTCAGGATTCTGTAAACTGGGTGACTGGGAGCCCCAGGCCTGTGAAAGCCTTTTGATGATCTATTTCAACCTTCAGCTTCTCCTCAATGCTAATGGGCTCCTTAACACCTCCCTAAATTGTAATACTAAATTTTAATAAAAGCTAGTGTCACACACCGTTCTTTTCATACGACCCCATTCAGCAGCTTTTCCCATTTCCCAAAATGGTTGTTCCAACCATTCATTAATATACTCAAGCCTACCATGTCGGAAAACTCTACTTTTTACTAAAGAAGAAACTGAGGCCCCAAATTCTTTCTCCTGCTCCTACACAAGTCATTATGTCTTCACCCGCAAGCCTCCCTGTTGTTAGTGCCTTCTACATTGCAAGAGCAATTTTTTTTTAATATCTTTATTGGAGTATAATTGCTTTACAATGGTGTGTTAGTTTCTGCTGTATAACAAAGTGAATCAGCTATACGTATACATATATTCCCATATCTCCTTCCTCTTGCGTCTCCCTCCCTCCCACCCTCCCTATCCCACCCCTCTAGGTGGTCACAAAGCACCGAGCTGATCTCCCTGTGCTATGCGCCTGCTTCCCACTAGCTATCTATTTTACATTTGGTAGTGTATATATGTCCATGCCGCTGGGACGAAGAGCAATTGTTTTGCCTTTGCTCAGATCCATACCCTCTGAGACTTACTCTTGGTTACTTTTTCCATCTCCTATAATTTCATGCTTTCTCTCTCTGCTGTATCCCTCATCTCACACCCCCACCACCTGTAAGCATGTGCAAGTTTCTTCCGTCAAAAATTTTTTTAAAAATTAAAGAAACACATCAACTGAATAAGCGAAATCTCTCTTAATTTTGTTGACTTCTTGGTTCTCTTGCTCTCTTCCTCATAATAATAAAACTACATTTTCATACCTACTCTTCAGGTCACCTCTACCTTAACTTCTAAAATTTCTCTTGTCTAAGTCTAATATCTTTCATTCATTTATTAATTTATTCATTGCTCAAGCCATTGTCTTCAGTGTCAAACATTTCCCTTGACATCTAGGATGGCATTCTCCAGTCATTACATTTAATCTCATTGGCTACTGCTCAGTTCCCTACAGATTCCTTTTCCTCTTATCACTCCTTCAATGTTTGTGTTCCTTAGAATGCACCACTCTCCATGTATATGCGGGGAATGGCCTCAATTTCTTGTTCTCTTCTGGTAATTCTGTACTATACATCCTGCTAAGCTTATTTCTGAGATTCAAATCTGTATATTATGCTTATTGCTGGATGCTTATACCTGGATGCTTCAACACAATATTTCAAACTCAACATATTGTAACTTAACTCATTCTTCCCCCCCAAACCTGTATTCACTATTTCTGAATTGTCTTAACCAGCAGTCTAGAATCTGAGTTTAGAAACCCACAAGTTATCTGATATAATCTGCTTTAACTCATTATTTTCCCCATATTTAGCCAGAGTTTACCTCTAAAGCTTTTCTCCATTCCTTCACATTTAACCAACCCAACTTAATGCTGCCTTAATCTAGGGTATAATCATTTTTGCTTGGACTAATAAACTTGATGGTATCCATATCCAAACTCACTCTTAACCCAGTAGCTTTTCTGATAGAAGAGAAGGAAAAGAGAAAGTCAACTACTTGATCCTTTAATACCAGCTACTCTGCCTGATAACAGACATGGAGAGTCGCTGTCCTGAAACTGTACCCAATCTTATCTACCACTGCTTCTTTGAGTTGAGAAAGGGAGGGATGGTTCTCTCCTCACTTCAGCACCTTGATGATAAACATGAGGCTGAGCAACCCAGCTTTTGCTTTGTCTTCTGTTTGAATCCAGGTAATCAAGTCTGTATTAGCCTGTATTCACCTGGTGATCATGTTAGTTTCACCTGTCACATTTAGGCAAGTTCCAGGCATGACAACATATTGTAAAAGTGTTCCCTGAGCTGAGTTCCGTATAGAGAATTTTAGAGTCTTCTAGGATTGATTTAAAATTAAGAGCAAGCCTTTGTTTCACTTTTCCATGAATTATTTAGATGACAAGAAACCAGGAAATGGCAGAAAAGAAGGAATACAAATGATCCAAATCATGTGATAAAGATTCAGAGAAAACAAGAATGTAAGGATAGGGAGTATGGAGAACCATTTCAAGAGGGAGGTGAAAATAATACTGTTCCTAATAGTTTTGAAAAAACATTTCAAAATACCTTAGAAAATTCTGAGAAGAGGCTGCGATGATAGCATTAGCCCTCTCTCACTAATGGAATTACTGCTGTGTTGAAAAATCTGTTAGGGGAAATCTGCTCCAACATTAAATCCAGCTATTCTCAATTATTATGAACAGAATGAAGTATTACTAAGAGAAAAATAGGAATTTGAAAGAAACCATTGGAAATATGAGAATCTGGTAACGGTGACCCCTTTAAATGTTCCTTAATTCATACTTCCCTGTAGTTGTCCATGCCTCTAAAATACAACTGGAAACTGATTGGGTAAAGTCCTGAGAAATTCTTCCTAAGACCTGGAGGTCATAAATCATTGTTCATCGTGCTGGAGCAAGTGGGGAAAATGTAAAAAACTAAAAAGCCAATGTCTGCTTATAATGTGACACAATGAAAACTTGAGCCTAATGTGAGTTTGAACTGTAAAGTCAATACCTCTCAGAAAGAGGTATTATTGTCCTCAGAGTCCAACAGAAGAGGTACTCAGAAGTCTATAAGTCAGCACTCAACCTGTGTGATCATGTACCAATGAAGAAAGCTCTTGATTCTTTAGTTTGACTCAAGGGAAACAATAAAAATGTAAAAACAAAAATTAAAACGGGCATTTAAATGCAAGAAACTGTACGAGGTTGACTGACACTTAATCTGGTTGCATCCTCAGTCTCATGTACACAAAGACACTGAGTGTAAGAGGATTTGAAGAACGTGACTAAGTTCATACAGCTGTTAAGAACATGGCCAGGGACCACCTTGAATGATGATGAGAGCTGTTCGCACTACTTCCAAGATATACCATGAGGAGGAAAAGAAGAAACTTACACATAGAGATGCTAGCTTCCATTTCGTGTTCATATATATACGTGAATATCTTCAGAGCATTGCTTGGTTTCGAAAGGAAAAGTTTCCATGTTAAAAGCCAAATTCTTCTGACAGATCATTTTTTTACCTGAATTTTTAAAATTAAGCTAAAGTTTAAATGTTGGGACATTATATGTAAAATTCCAGAGCACGGGCTTCTCTTGAAATTTTAGCAGGGCTGGAGAATCAGTGCTGTTATTTCTACCTGAAAATCATCACTTGGAGCTAAACAGTGACTTTGCTATGAATGCAGCATAAGGTCGCCACTTGGTCCCCACCTGAGCAGTCTCCGTACTCTGTAGGATTAGAGTTTGTCACATCTTTTCCATCTTTGCCTACTATGTTAAGCACTTCACGAACTCTTTAATTGTACTCAGCGTTACGCTTTTTTTTTTTTTTTTGGCTACACGTTTTTAAGGTTACACGGAAAAACATGGTAAAACAATATAAATAGAACAGAAATAGCCACTTATTGCTAACTTCACAGGGAATACTTATTCAAGAACTAACTGGGAAAGAGATGAAACAGAAATATCAGTAAGATCTAATGTGAACATTTCACTCGGTTGCACTGACTGAATGGTAAGACATACCACATGATTACAGCAGGTGGAGCTCCCAAGAGCACTGTCTCTGAATCCAACGGAGGAGGCGGCACATAAGGACTTCACCAGCCCTCCGAAACATCAGCTCAAAGTCTCCATTTGTTTTAAAGGAGAAAAACCCTTCAGATTTTACAGCATTCTCACCACCCCCAGAAAAAATAATCCTCCAGAAGCTTGGAGTTAGGAGGGTTCTACTCATTTTCAAGTGAAATGATTTTGAAAACACAATCATGAGCTTCAACTCTGTGGGGAGCAACATGAGAAATAATAGAGAAAAACTGGTAGGATAATTTGAGTTTTTGCCTACATGTGTTTTTTGTTTGTTTGTTTAGACAGATGTGGAACTAAAATGGTAAATTAAATTGAGAAATTATAAAACAGATTTTAAAGATCATTTTATAGCAAAGGTATTTATTTTTTATTCATTCAGAAGAAAGACATCCTAAGAAACTGACATCTATTTTATGCTAGATATAGATGTTCTTCAAAAACTGTCATATCATCTTCGGATTTAAATTTTCTGCTTAGTATCAAATGAATGAATTATTGATATCACCTAGCAACTGCATTGCCTTTTATCTTGCTTAGCATTGGTCACTGCAAAATACCAAACTGAGTTTATCATCATCATGGAAAGGGGAAAGTGATTAGAATTTATTCATTAAGGTTATACTAATTTGGGGCCACTACATGCATTTGTTTTTCTAAATTGATAACCTTGTTATTTCTCTCAGTAAGAGGTAATCTGAATCACACACATATTTATACTTATATTTATATTATTAATACTGGAATCAGAAGTTCAGGCTCAATATCTGTATACACTGACAATTCTGATAAGGTGAAAGATAACAAATTATTTAAAGTAATGGATAATTTTTAAGCTCAGCAACATAAATTAAAATCCTTTGTCTTCAATTGACTAATTTTTGCTTCTAGTTTATAATTTTAGATATCAAGTATCTTTATGCTTCATTTCTAAACACACACACATACACACACAGTTACACACACACAAACCAGGGTGACATTCGGAGTGCGGAAGGTATTAACGCAACCATACCACAAGCATTCACAGAACGACACGGACTGGATGGGTCCAGGGCTTCATCTTTAAGGAGCAATACTGTTGTACAGCAACGCTGTACAACCACAGATCTGTTGTACAAACAGAAAACCTTTAAAACGTCATAAGTGAGAGAAACTAAAAAGTGGGTCAGTTGTCAGTAATGTGTTAATTTTTTAACACGAGAATTTAATTCTCTTACACTCTATTTTCAGGTTTCCTTTGAAGTTAATAGCAACCAAAATGGAGTAAGTTTTAATATAGAATCAGCACATACTGCAATTGTTAATGCAGAGGATTTGGAGTACAAAGGAAATTAATGAGTCCTTTAAACTAACACAATTTTATGTTTTGCCTTGAACATGTCGTCACGTTGAAAGGCAACGTTTGTGCTAAACTGGTAAAAACAAGAAAGACAGAGCAAGTAGCAGGGTGTCTGTAGTTCAAAGAAATTCCACAGGGATCCTGCTTCAAACCACAAAATCCCTACTCCTCATTACCCATGTAGCAAAGAACTATTATTTGGGGGAGTGGAAAGCAGGGGTGCACACTGATGCAGGCTAAGAAGGAAGATAACTTACTTTCTGTTGAAAGAACGTCACAGTTCTGACACAGGGACAAATATCATATACCAGTGAACCCTTCAAAGTATCAGTCTACTCTCACACATTCTCATCTCTGTTTCCAGTAGTGTCCGCTTCACTACTGACACCCTAACTGGTAACTAATAAATTTATATTATGTTTCAGTTATATACCAAACATACCAACTGCTGGCTGTCGGTATTAAGAGCACATCTCCCTGCATAAAATTATTGCTTTTGAATAAGCCAACATACTCTGTCATATTACAACTCCTTCTGATTATTTTGGGGCCAACATATGTGACAAAGACTCAGTGAATTGAGATAAGTTGTCAACATCCTCAGGATCCCTTTTTGTTATACACTAAGAAATGGTTCCAGGTAGATACTCTGAGGTCTGTTTTTGTACATCTTTTATGAGAATTATACCTCCTTTTGAAGCATCTTCTATTGGCCATACTCACAAACTAGCCCAATATATTGGGTTGGCCAAAAAGTTCATTCAGTGTCAATAAAAATAAAAGACACATTTTTAATTTCCACGAAGAACTTTATTGAACGTGTTCACTAACTGAATGAACTTTTCGGCCAAACCCATGTTACTAATTCCAATAATGTTGATCTCATTTATTGGAACATTCTGGTGCATTGTATTATGTTCAGTTCAGGAAAGCCTCCATCAGGGATTCATTTCAAAATGTAAATATACCAGGAAAAATGGGAACCTGGAAAAACATTCTGCTTACTCTTCCTTCATGTTCATTTCTTGCACTGACCTAAATTAGTGATCAGCTATTTCTAGATAATTTCACATTAAATCAAACAACCATTTTTTTCTATAATTAGGTATTTGGCTTTGTTTATGGTATATCCAATAACTTAGTTCAGTGAATCTTGACACTGTACGTTAGAATCTCCTAGAGAAATTAATACTAATGCCTGGGCTCCGACCCCAGAGACACTGATTTAACTGGTATAGAGTAAGATCCAAGCACCAAAATGTTTTAAAAGCACCCAAATCCACAGAAGCCACAGTCGGTGTTGATATCCTCTGTAAAAAGGGACATACTTGCTTATAGCTTGTGTAGCTGAGTAATCACAATTTTTATAATAATAGAAACAGAAATTAATAGGTGGCTACAATAAGCCAGAATGAATAACTTATTGCCATTATCGCAATAAATTCTCTTACCAACCCTGTCCATCAAGGGGGCAAACTGTTGCTGGAAACTCATTGCCCACACACCAGAGAGCACACTAGATCAACGCTGAGTTGAAAATCTGCTGAGCTTCAGGTTTACAACAGGCAGACTTGACATCTAGAACAACAAGCAATAACTATAAAATAGTTTGAGCTGTCACCCAGATATGCTCAGTACTCAAAGATCCCTTATTAAAAGTCACAACAGCATTTCTTTTCTTCCCAGTGTTTTCTTGCTTTAATGTTCACTTTTATCTGAAAGTAGAGTAAAAAGTGAGATGCAAAGGTACTTTAGGTTTCTTTTAGTGATTTTTTTGCAAAGAGCAAACCTACTTTCTTTTATTTCAGAAACCTGTTTACCTCCATGCAACACTCAAGTACAATACTTGGCACAGGAAGGTCAGTGATGGCAGGACATGTCAGTTGTTGACATATTCCACCCATAGTCCCTCCCCAGTAAAGAGTGATTCTGCACACACAGCTCCCTCAAAGATATGTAGGTTGTCACAGTCAGAGAGACTCTAAGGAAGTATATGGTTCGCCACACTACATGATTAATGAATTCTTACTAAGCCCCTCAGTTTCTCCTTAAAGCCTCCAGTGACAGGAAACTCACTCACTAGTTTATGGTGAAATAGTCCATCTACAGAGAGCGCTAATTATTAAACAGTTCTTATTTGTTTTGAGGATCACTCCACTTAGCTTAATTAGAACCACTGGTCCTCATACTTCCTCCTCAGAGCCACCCAGAATCCTAGTTTCAATAATACTTGAAGATGGTATTGTATTCCATTACTAGGTCTTTACTTCACGAGCTTGATTGAGTAAAGGCTTTTCCATACCTCCTCAGCTACTGTCTTCAGACACCTAATCATCTGAGTCACATTCCTTCAACAAGCCTCACTGTGCCATCATCCCTCCTAAAGTGTAGCACCCAGAACAAATACAAAACACGGTGTGGTATGATGAGGGCAGAGTCACGTGGGACCATACTTTATAGGAGACATCTATTAAAAAGAGTTTACTTTTCTTTTTCCTATAAGCTTCTATTTAAACACTTTCCCCACAATCTATCTAAATAGTAGATTTCCCTTTTGTTCTTCTTCCTTATTACCTTACTTTCTTCCTTGTGCATCCAAGTTCAGAAGTATCCAAAATTAAAATTTGCTTTGAAAGTTCCTACAAAAATGGTTTATGATTTTCTCCCAGCCTAAACATTTTCTCAGTTGGTATTTCTTGCCTTGGTGGCAACTGAAGAGAAGTTGCAAAAACCTTGAAGCCTTTTCCCCTTAGCAACTTGGCCAAATTAGTCTAAACTACCCTAAAATGGAGGAAAATCCGATGTCTATTAAGGGAGATACTATTTTTCTTCAAACTTTAATTACACTTTATTGTAAGAATATATCTGCGAACGGAGAGTCCCGTGTTAAAATACTGCATATACTGATCATAATTGTTTTATTATCCTTTCAAATATCACTCAATAAAGATGATATTGTTTAGTGGAAAAATACATTTCTGTTGTTTCTAAATTCTCAAATCAATTGTTGGATTTAGAACCACATACATCCTGACTGGAAAAAGAGAGATTTTTTTCACACTTTGATTGAATACTCTCATCAGAAATGAAATGGGTATTCATCTCTGAGGAGGAAATTCTGGAATCATAACAGACTGATCTATCTTCCCTGGTGTTTAGATTGTAAGGAGCTAAATGCACCACAGTATTAAAATGAAATGAATTATGCAGAACCTTTGACAGGCAGCATGCGTAATTTCTTCTTGAAAAACTCTTCAAATCATTCTGTTCCATCTTTGATTATGTGCTAGTTATGCTGAAAATAACTAACCCCTCAAATGTTTTAAAACACACATACATATGGATTGCATAAAATTATTATCTTTACCTTTACAAAAATCATTCCAGAAGCACATTTGCCAGTCAAATATATTTAAGGCCGTTTCGACACTTCCACTGAACTCTATTTTCAGAGGTTTATAATATGGTCATAAAAATTCATTCCAGGCTAAAATTCAGCACCAAAGAAAACGTGCTTTACACTTTGTAGATAACCATTTCCTCTTCTTTCATTTCTCATGACTGATTTGAAAAAAACAAGTTTCCACTCAGTGTCTTTCAAAAGTTGAGACATTAGCCAGACTGGCAGGAATCAAAATCACAACTGACATGCTAGTCATTTTTTAATTTATTGCAAACTTTCCCCCTTCCTTCTCCCTCCCTTTCCCACCCTGTTTCCAAAACACACAGGTTGAAGAATTTTTCACATAAACCTGTATGTTTAAAGAGCATACATCAAAGACTACATGGTACCATGCTTCAGAAAGTTGGTATGGGCAATGTCCAGCTCTAACGGGCATTACGAAGACAAAGGTGCTTTTACAAAGATTCATTTTAAATTTTGTTAACATCCAGCCTCTATATGTAGCAAAGAAACACATGAGGGGTCACAGTTAGAAAATCATAAGTGCTTCTTGTTCAAAGAAGAATGAAATCATTTTCCCAGGCCTCTGCAGCTCACACGTTGAAGCATAACTAGAGCCGTGAAACCCATGAAGTAAAGATGGGTGTCAGCTGGAGAGGGAATGCCGGTCTAAACCCGCACCATTTCTGGAACGCAGAACCAGATGTACCAATTCTTTTTCTAAAAGCTCACCCAGTTCATCTGATCCTAAAAGTAAAATTAAAGATCTGAATCTGAACTCTTTTCTGAGTCATCAATGGTTTTGTTCTCTAAGCAATAAAAAATTTTGCTCTGCTTTTGTTTATTTTTAACTGCCAAGCCCTTCCTACCCACAATCCTTGGGAGGATCTCTCTGAGTATATTTGGGAGATACTGTTATGGCATTTTCACCCTTGGTAATAATGTATTAACCAAATGTGTGATTTTAAAAACTGCTGTCACAATATTAGCTCACATCATCCTATAACAATTCTATGAGGGTGATTTTCCCAGGGTGTGTCTGGAATCAGAGTGATGAAGCTTTTAGTGACAGAGGAAAAAGTATAGCTCTGGTGTCTACTGAGGCTGAAGGACTTAAGGTGAGAACAAGTCGGCTCCCTTTCCATTCCACGGGAGGAAGACTGGACAGCCTCTCGCTTCATGCAATACCAGTCCCAAAACATGAAGCAATGCACCCATGCTGATAACACGTTCAACCTCAACTGCCAGAGCTAGAAGCTGACCCACAGGAGTAAAAAGCTTGATAAATGAATACAGAGATGGAGCAGAGGAGCAAAGATAAGATCATGGACTCAGTATTATTCCTCAATGTTTACTGTGCCCAGATAAGATTGATAAATAGAGGTCCAATCTATTCAAAATGATACAATTTTGAAATATTTATTGAAAAAAATCTAGTTGCATGTTATTTTCACATCAGTAACAATCAGATTTAATCCACATTTGAAACAGCTGGAGATATCATGCTCCTTGACTTCAGACTATACTACAAAGCTACGGTAATCAAAACAGTATCATACTAGCACAAACACAGACACACAGATCAGTGGAACAGAACAGAGAGCCCAGAAATAAACCCACACAAGTATGGTAATTGATTTATAACAGGAGGCAAGAGTATACAATGCAGAAGAGACATTCTCTTCAATAGAGGTGCTGGAAAAACTGGACGGCTACCTGTAAAAAAATGAAATTAGAACATCTTCTCACACCATATACAAAAATAAACTCAAAATGGATTAAAGGCTTAAATATAAGACTGGAAACCATAAAACTTCCAGAAGAAAACTTGGGCAAAACACTCTATGACACAAATCTTAGCAATATTTTTTTGCCTCTGTCTCCTAAGGCAAAGGAAACAGAAGCAAAAATAAACAAATGGGACTTAAACTTAAAAGCTTCTGCACAGCAAAAGAAACCAATAACAAAATAAAAAGACAACCTACTAAATGGGAGAAAATATTTGCAAGTTATATGACTCATAAGGGGTTAACTATCCAAAATATATAAACAGCTCATACAACTCAATGTCAAAAAACAAACAACTCAATTAAAAATGGGCAGAAGACCTGACGAGACATTTTTCCAAAGAAGACATACAGATGACCAACAGGCACATGAAAAAGTGCTCAACATCACTAATCGTCAGGGAAATGCAATTCAAAACCACAATGAAATATCACCTCACATCTGTCAGAATGGCTATCACCAAAAAGACCACAAATCTGGAGAAAAGCGAACCCTTGTAGACTGTTGGTAGGAATGTAAATCGGTGCAGACACTGTGGAAAACAGTATGGAGGCTCCTCAAAAACTAAAAATACAACTATCATATGATCTAGTAATTCCACTCCTGGGGATATATCCAAAGAAAATGAAAACACTAATTCAAAAAGATACATGCACCTCAATATTCATAGCAGCATTGTTTACAATAGCCAAGATATGCAAGCAACCCGCATGTTGCAATCTATCAATAGATGAATGGATAGAGAAGACACAGTATTATATACATGGAATATTACTGATCCACAATAAAGACTGTAATTTTGCCATTTGTAACAACACGGATGGACCTGGAGCATATTATGCTTAGTGAAACAAGTCAGACAGAGAAGGATAAATACTATGTTATCACTTATATGTGGAATTTTAAAATAAAACTAATAAATTTAACAAAACAGAAGCAGACTCACAGAGATAGAGAACAAACTTGTGGTTACCAATGGGGAGAGGGAAGGAGGGAGGAGCAAGACAGTGGTAAGGGAATAAGAAGTACAAACTACTATGTATAAAATAAGCTACAAGGATATATTGTACAGCACAGGGAATATAGCCAATATTTTATAATATCTTTAAATGGAATATAATCTAGAAAAAAATCAAATCACTAAGTTGTAACCTGAAACTTATATAACATGAGTATAATATTAGTATAAGAATATATTTCAATAAATAAAAATAAAAAGTAAGTAAATAAAATAATTGAGTAAAGGTATAGGTGGAACTCAACAAGGCATATTTGTGTATATCTTCTCACCACTGATCAAAACCAGACTTCAGATGGCAGACTGCCTAGGCAACCATCTCAGGTTTCTAACCAGTTTGGAAGCCCTGATAATTTTTTTTCTCACTGTTAGTGTTTCTACATATTGCCAGTTAATGTCCTGCTCATGCGGAATAAACACACTTGAAAAATTTCTCTTCTTTGTTGAACACATTCAAAAGGAAAAATAAAGGACAGACGTATCTCTGTTTTTATTACTGCTTAATGATTTTCTTCCCTTAAAATGCCCATTTTTATGTAAACAGCTTTGCTTTTCAGTTATCTTTATACTAGATAATGATGCTATTAATTTTTGAATGTCTGTCCTTCTTTCCCTAGACAGTAAACTCCTGGGTGTCACTTTTAGCCATCTACCAGGTGAGAATATTAATTTAAACAATGATAGGAAATTGATTTTCATAATCTCTGCAGAGTGGAAAACAGAGGGGGAGAAATCCCCACTGCACTGCAGATTTTTCAGAGTGCGACAATATTTGTGCCATTTTACCCCCGTCCCTGTGTTATGCCTGTTTATTGTTGCTGGGTCACTGTTGATATACTAAGGATATGTGCAAGAAATATCCTCTTTTCCCCACCCTAAAAAGAACACATGAAATATTTCTACCCATATGTCTTACTAATTAAAAAATAAGGATTCTTGCATAGTTATATTCCATTGAATACTGCTGACTTTAATCATATTGAAATGCTTGTGTGATAAGTTTTCATTGTGGGCACTAATGGTGGTACCACAGGTTGAAGGTTAATTTCTCAGTAGCTTTTCTGCTGTATTTCAGACTGATCATTTTTCCCCGTAAGTCCCGTGAGTTATAGAGAGATTCTGTTCAAATCACCAAGCAAATGTATAAGAAACATTTGTTGAATATATTAACAACTATTATGTAACACTTCTGAATTTCTGTTAGACAACTTGATAGTTATTTTCTACAACTTAATTATTTAGATAATATGTTGAAATATAAAGCCACACAGTAAAGGCTAAACTCCTTGGCATGAAATATTGGGAGCTCCCAGAATCTGCCTTCGTTGACTTGGTCAGCTTTGTATACCACTGCTGGCCCATTTGAAGGCAAAGTTCCATCCAACTAAAATTACTTAGTTTATTCAGTATTTTATGTTGATGTATTCTTCTCTGTATTAGCCCCTGCTATGTACTTCTAACGGAAATGTTGTCCTTTGCTCAATCCACTTGGAAGATTCCTATTTTTGTTTCAAAATCTAACTTCTGCTCCCTAGCGCCCCCTCACCTCTTTTGAGCCCTTGCTAGGATGTGGTGAAGTCATTTGTATATGTGTCTGTCCACTAGAGGGCTTGTGCTTTCCTCTGGGCATTCCCTGGGACTACCCCAAGGTTACACACAAATGGCAGGTACTCAGATACTCAGTAAATGCATCTTGTGTAAATGACTCAGTACAGCAGTGTGCAAGTGGAATCTTCATTATCTGCAATCCTTTGATTAATGTTAACATATTTTACTATAGAAAGAGTGTTGGCCCATTTTGAATTTACCAAATGATTAGAGAAATACTTGTTCTACTTTTTTTTAGTTCTATCATAATGACTTCCAAAACAAAATATAACTTTCACGGATTACATAGCCTTATAGGTAATATAAAAGGCACCAGACTAGATGTCAGGAGATGAGTTGTGGTTTCAGATGTGCCACTGACCAGGTGAATTCTGAGCAAGCAGCTTGATCTCTCTGGACTTCATTTTCACCACCAGTTAAATGTGGGAGTCTGTACAAGCTACAAACTCCGAAACACTTTTCCTCTGACATTCGGAACATCTGCCATGGGAAAGCTTTCAATAGGTCCCAGGCAGCATGTTTGCTGTCTGTTCAAACTTAACTGAACATCTATTACTTGCCTGGCATTGTAACAGAGACCAAAGCTACAAGAGGGAAGGAACAGCATTAGTGCTGCCTCATTTCTAACCTCACAACCACCCACCCTAAGGAGTAAATGCAGCTATTCTGGTTGCCAGATGAGAAAATGGAATCTTAACGTAGTTACATAAATGCCCTAATTAGATATATCTGATAAGTAAAAGAGCTCGGACTAAAACTCACATCTTTTGAATCACATGCTCTCTCAATCTACCTAAGCTGCTTCCATTCTGCCATAGTTTATTAGAAAAAAAAAAAAAGAAACAATGATGCTGTGCACTAGAAATAAACAGACGTATTTCTATGATATAAAATACATGCGTAAATGAAGTTGTTGAACAGGTAATGGAATAAAATTCTACTTTTTTTCCATTATGATTCCATTTTTGTAATGAGTTTTTATTTTCTGTTTTTCCAGTATAAAAGTGCTGTGAATTCACAATGTTAAAAAACAAATGAATGAAGGGTGTAGTTTATTCATTTTTACCATACTATAATTTCTTCTACATTAATAATCATTTTTGGAAATTAGAGCTTAAAATTCCAACATGATTGTACCCACATATGCAAAGTGAAAAACTGAGACAAATATTGGGCTATAAAACTAAAAAATATATGTTTGGGGGAAGGAGGGGTGCATTGGATTATTTAATCGAAAACATTCTCTCAACATTTCAACTCATTTTCTGGGCATAAATACAGCTTATGTGTTTTAGCCACTGCTATACTCCAGCTATATACTTGAGATAATGTAAGTAAAAATATTAGTAACAAGATGCAAGAGAAGTGTGTTCTTCCTGAATGTGTAGTCAGGAGCAAGCCCCAGACAGAAATTGAAGAGGAACTGTGCAATTCAAACTACAGGAAGATAAATGGTCAGGAGAGATTTTTTGTTTTGTTTTGTAAAGGCATTCAAACTTCGACAAAAAAAAAAAAAATGCAACAAGGTTTTTGAAAGCTTTTGCTATGCCAATTAGAACCTCATACATCACCATAACTATGAACAGAGAGCAGGAGAAAAGAGAAGGGGTCAGAGCTATCTATTAGCCTTTAAACAAACACATCTACATACTACAGGTAGAACAGTACATAACATGAAGTACAGTCACAGACTTGCTGAAATGCTGCTGCTCAGTACTTAAAATAAAAACTGAAGATTTATATTATACACTCTTCTTATCCTGCCACCTATCTATCTTCAGCTTTTCAGCCTGGGCCAAAGAAAATCACTTTATTTTTTAAGCTATGAACAGAGATAACCTTTATTTCAAATTTTCTAGAGACTAAAAGATTCTAACGGGGCTGGTTAAAAACCTTAAGTTCTTTGACCTGTTCAGAATTTGATCACACTGTTCCACCCAAACCGTAAATAAATCTATATCTATAGGTATAACCAAAACAAATTCCATGTGCAGTTATAGGGTTATTCCCAGACTTTCATCTGGTTAACATGCGTCAATATATATATCTGGTATATATCTTATTAGATAATCTTTATTAGTAATGACAACTATTAGATAGTAATCAGCTAATTAGAAAATAGAACTTCAAGTTTATTGATAGAAATTCTAACAATATTTACGTCTGTCCCAGGAAGATGAAATTACAAATAACTGTATTGTTTCTTTCAGGAACTTTCAGACAATCTATTTACCTGATTCAACTAGGCATCATCAGCCCCTTTGCAGACAACAGACTGCTCAGTTGGGCTTATCAAACAACTGTTGAGTCTTCAAGGTTTATTTTCAAACTCTCTCCTCGCTGTGTCCACTAGTCCTAAATCATTACATCTAAAAATGAGCACACAGGGAGATCAGCTCAGTGCTGTGTGACCACCTAGAGGGGTGGGATAGGGAGGGTGGCAGGGAGATGCAAGGGGGAGGGGATATGGGGATATATGAATACATATAGCTGATTCACTTTGTTATACAGCAGAAACTAACACAACATTGTAAAGCAATTGTACTCTAATAAAGATGTTAAAAAAATAATAAATAAATAAAATAAAAATGTGCACAATTCCAATCAGGGTCTGTCCACTCCACCTCATATGAAAACACCTGCCTTAAACTACCAATAAACATTACGCGTGTATCATCCAGTGATACCTCCTATTTTGGAGTCATTACTAAGACTTATCAGGGAACTGCTCTCTCTTGTTTGAGCAACAGGTTATTTTGGTGACCTGTCTGGAGACCTAACAGACACAATCTATTAGCTAAAAGGGTAAGATATATGTTCTGCTCTTCTACAGATTTTAATAGTAAAATTAAGACAAAGGGATCATAATCCCATACTTTTTATGTCAAGCGGGCTCTGGTTCCCAACAAAGTTTGATTCCAATTGGCAGCTGGGTTTAGAGGAAACTGGTTTTGCCTTCTAACTTTATGATTTCCTTTCCCAACATATTATGGTTAATTTAAACAACTCATTTATGCCTGATTAAAAACCAGTCAGCTAATTAATATGGACAAGTTGGTTGATGTCTGTAGAAACAGCCAATAACTTTTTCAAGTTAATATTAATTTACAGTTATCACTAGGGGTGAATAAATTTATCTAAAAGAAAATTACTAAAGTGAAAATTTTAATACTGAATATAACTAAGGATTTATTTTACTGTCATTTGCTCTCAGTGGAATCTGAAAAAATATTTTAAGTTAAAAGTTAAAACTTAAGTTAACTTAAGTTTTAAGTTATCTTTTAACTTAAAATATAACTTTCATCATTATATATGCCTTTTTAAAGTTAGCATGACATTAAATTATGATCCTGGGCTTCCCTGGTGGCACAGTGGTTGAGAGTCCGCCTGCCGATGCAGGGGATACGGGTTCGTGCCCCGGTCTGGGAAGATCCCACATGCCGCGGAGCAGCTGGGCCCGTGAGCCATGGCCGCTGAGCCTGCGCGTCCGGACCCTGTGCTCCGCAACGGGAGAGGCCACAACAGTGAGAGGCCCGCGTACCGCAAAAACAAAAACAAAAAAAAAAAAAACTATGATCCTAAGGATTATCCTGATCTCGTTATCTGTAATTAGAAAGAGAATTTGTGATTTTTTTTTTAAACTCTTTTTCCCAGAGGCCCTGTTCAAAACACAATTTTGCTTTGGTGGAAGAATATCACTGAGTCTTTTATGTTTCACATTTCCAAATGAATACCTATTAGTTATTTATTTCTACTAAAAAGGAAAATCCCAGAAGGGAGTTGACAAATGGCCATTGGAATTAAAAATTTTATGTATTGTAAAGGATGCAATAATTAAACATGCAAAGGAAAAAGATAAACTACTATGATCGACAAAATATTCCTGATTGTTTGAAAATATTTTCCCCACAGTATTGTATGCTCATCTACACTATTTTGCCAGATTCCAGAAAATGGTCAACAGAGCTGTGCAAAGGAGACAAAACACTCTATTTCATTGTTTTACAAGTCAGGTCCAAATAATCAAAGGGATATAAAAGTAAGAAAAATAAATCACATTGAAAACATATTTTAGCCTTACTTGTGTACATTATTAAAGGGATTAAAAGTTTCATCCACTGATGAGGGGTAAGTAGAGGGTATTTTAGGCAGTACCCTTCGTTTTTTTCAAATCTCAAGACAATGATTCTCCACTAGACAGGGCAGGAGAGGCTCCTACATGCCTATCCTTCACATAGCCTGACACATAACAAGCAATAATAAAAGTTTCCTAAGAAATATTTGTTAACTATCATAGAGCTTTGACATACTCCAGTACTGTATTTTATAATTCCACGAAAAATAATGATTTTCAAATTGTATGCAGAAAACTATAAGGCACTGATGAAAGAGATTAAAGATGATACAAATGGATGAAGAGATATACCATGTTCTTAGATTGGAAGAATCAATATTGTGAAAATGACTATACTACCCAAAGGAATCTACAGATTCAGTGCAATCCCTATCAAACTACCAATGGCATTTTTCACAGAACTAGAACAAAAAATTTCACAATTTCTATGGAACCACAAAAGACCCTGAATAGCCAAAGCAATCTTGAGAAAGAAAAACAGAGCTGGAGGAATAAGGCTCCCTGACTTCAGACTCTACTACAAAGCTAGAGTAAATAAGACAATATGGTACTGGCACAAAAACAGAAAGATAGATCAATGGAACAGGATAGAAAGCCCAGAGATAAACCCATGCACATTTGGTCACCTTATTTTTGATAAAGGAAGCAAGAATATACAGCGAAGGAACGAAAGCCTCTTCAATAAGTGGTGCTGGGAAAACTGGACAGCTACATGTAAAAGAATGAAATTAGGACACTCCCTAACACCATACACAAAAATAAACTCAAAATGGATTAAAGACCTCAATGTAAGGCCAGACACTATAAAACTCTTATAGGAAAACATAGGCAGAACACTCTATGACATAAATCACAGCAAGATTCTTTTTGACTCACCTCCTAGAGAAATGGAAATAAAAACAAAAATAGACAAATGGGACCTAATGAAACTTAAAAGCTTTTGCACAGCAAAGGAAACCATAAACAGGATGAAAAGACAACCTCAGAATGGGAGAAAATATTTGCAAATGAAGCAACTGACACAGGATTAATCTCTAAAATATACAAGCAGCTCATGCAGCTCAACATTAAAAAAACAAACAGCCCAATCCAAAAATGGGCAGAAGACCTAAATAGACATTTCTACAAAGAAGATATACAGATTTCCAACAAACACATGAAAGGATGGTCAACATCATTAATCATTAGAGAAATGCAAATCAAAACTACAATGAGATATCACCTCACACAGGTCAGAATGGCCATCATCAAAAAATCTAGAAACAATAAATGCTGGAGAGGGTGTGGGGAAAAGGGAACCCTCTTGCACTGTTGGTGGGAATGTTAATTGATACAGCCACTATGGAGAACAGTATGGAGGTTCCTTAAAAAACTAAAAATGGAAATACCATATGACCCAGCAATCCCACTACTGGGCATATACCCTGAGAAAACCATAATTCAAAAAGAGTCATGTACCACAATGTTCATTGCAGCACTATTTACAATAGCCAGGACACGGAAGCAACCAAAGTGTCTATTGACAGATGAATGGATAAAGAAGATGTGGCAATATATACAATGGAATATTACTCAGCCATAAAAAGAAACAAAATTGAGTTATTTGTACTGAGGTGGATGGACCTAGAGACCGTCATACAGAGGGAAGTCAGAAAGAAAAATAAATACCGTATGCTAACACGTATATATGGAATAAAAAAAAATGGTTCTGATGACCATAATTAAGACACAGATGTAGAGAATGGACTGGAGGACACAGGGAGGGGGAAGGGTAAGCTGGGACGAAGTGAGAGAGTGGCATGGACATATATATACTACCAAATGTGAAATAGATAGCTAATGGGAAGCAGCCACAGGGAGATCAGCTCGGTGCTTTGTGACCACCTAGAGGGGTGGGATAGGGAGGGTGGAAGGGAGACGCGAGAGGGAGGAGATATGGGAACATATGTATATGTACAGCTGATTCACTTTGTTATACAGCAGAAACTAACACACCATTATAAAGCAATTATACTCCAATAAAGATGTTAAAAAAAATGATTTTCACCATTCAGAATATGGTATAAAAAAATTTCACATGTAACTCAGTTCAGGTAGTCCTTAGCTATGTATTATAGTAACAAAAGAGCTAGACTGAAAGCTGGCAAACTGAGGTTTTTGTCACTATTAACCATTCCCTTGAGTAAAGTTTACCTCTTATCGAATAAGACTGGATAAAAGAGAATCTTTCAGCTCACCCCTTCAGCAAGGGAGTTTGGCTCCTAACAGCTCTAGTGAAAATTAGGCTGTTTCACACTAAACTGCTGTCAAAAGCGCCAGTTAAGTAATGATGTTATTACTGGTACCTCAAGTGATTTTAAGTACTTTTTAAATTAAGTAAGATTCTCAAAACTCTCCTAGTAACCAAACACAATATAAATGGCTTAGTTTCTATACGGGAAAAAAAAAATCTATGTTCAAAATTACAATCTAAAATCTATCAACATAATATTTTATTCTTTTGCAATTGTATATATTCCCATGTAGCTCTGTCAGTAGAATTTATAGCTAAACAAGTCAAAAATCATAAAATCATTTCCTTAAATATCAGTGACCCAATCAATCAAAATTTCATCCTATTTGTTGTAGTCTACATAATAAACTGTCCTTTCTTTCTTTTTTTACTGAAATATAGTTGATTTACAATATTGTGTTAGTTTCGGGTATACAACATAGTGATTCATGTTTGGTTTTTTGTTTTTGTTTTTATTTTTTGTTTTTTACAGATTATATTCCAGCATAGGATATTACAAGATATTGGGTATAATTGCCTGTGCTATACAGTAAAACCTGGTGCTTATCTATTTTATATATAATAGTTTATATCTGTTAATCCCATACTCCTAATTTGTCCCTCCCCCTGTCTTTTTCCTCTTTAGTAACCAGAATTTTTAAGCTGTCTTTTCTTAAATGAACAATTATGTTCATATCATAGAGGTTTAACAGGCTGAATCTACAAACCTAATACATATTTAGTTAGTATTCTATTTGTTAGGATAAAATGGAAAAAATTTATCATTGTACTTTTATGAGCTTTTTGCTTGATTTAGCTAAGAAAAGCGGCTCAGTCTAAACTTTAATTCATAGTCTTTTCTAGATTTAAACATTTTTATGATAAAGTTTATTTTTTAAAACTTTTGAATGTATTAATGTATGCATTTCACAATAAGAAACTAATCTCTAGTCAGAGCCTAATAGTTTAAAATAAAAAATCTATTTTTCTTTTAATAAATAAATAAAATATACTTTGAAAATAGAAATGTGAGGTTAAGATGAGTTTTCCATGCATCTACTTAATTCAAAAGATACTAAATACCTGTACAGGCTAGGCAGTGATGTGGTTCAAATCAGAAGGATGTATTTTACCTAAATTAAATTGCTTAGCAACTTATTACTAAGAAGGTATGATATGCAGACATTATAATGAGCCTTTGGTCATGTTAACTTGGAGTACAGAAGGAAAGATCTAGAGGTATGCTAAGCTGATTTTAAACTGAAAACTGACAAAACAGTACATTCTTGAAGATGCAGACACTATTACCAAGATATGAGATATTCACCTGTAACTCTAAGTAAGAGATAAAGCCAAATCTTCGTAAAACTGGACTGCCACAGAATTCACAAGACCCCCCCCCACTTTGGGGAAGTGAGGGATAAAAATTTTTCTGGGACTTGCATTTTTAAAAGTTTGCCAAGTCCTGAGAAAGTCCTAGGGCTGGGCTATACCAGCTTGTTAGCTGGCAGTGGTGAGTAGATGATTACTAAAGGGTGCCAGCTGGAAGGGATGCACTCTGAGAACAAGAAAGGTACAGGGATTCCAAGCATCCTGGAAAGCCCTGCTGAGCCACAGAAATGGCAGTGCTGAGGCTTTGAATATGTGACCCAATAGTTTTCAATGGTTTGGGGCAGGCCACCCTGATGTACAACAGCCTCCATTCCTTATGTCAATGCACAGAGAAGGTTGATACTGACAGAGTTGATGACTGCCAGGGAACCCTAATGGTTGGACAAGACTCCTCTCATTCACATGCACCAAGCAAGCCTTTTTAAATTAAAACATCCCAGGGAACATTTTTCACAAGTACTGAAGCTTCTGTTCCTCTTGTTTCCGACCACAGAGGGTTCATGGTTGTTCATTCATAATGGGATTCTGTCTCAAAGTTTTTCAGATCACAAATTCACCCTAAAATCAAAGGGCCCACTTTAAGTTGACATAAAACGTTTCTTTCAATCATACTATAAAATGTCACCCTCAGTTTTTCTTCCTTTCTTCACCACAATTTTCTTTAGATGGAATGTGAGTTTTATGTTGAGACAGATTTACACAGATACTGAGATAAATTAAGTGAAAATAGATTACAAATCTGAATTCAATACCCACTAATATTACTGAAAAAAGAACATTTGGGTGATGTCATTTTGTCTGCTTTCAAATCCTGTTTGGACAGAGATGAGTAATGTCAAAGTGGGAATGTGATCAGATTAAGTTCTTTCAGAAGTTAGTTTTCATTTAATTTTTTTAAGACTGTATACATTTATAATCATTGACTAAAAGTTTTAAACCTGAAGGGAATTTACCTGTAATTTAGCACATAATTTCCTTTCTACCATTCATCACTTTTCTGCTGCATTATCTAGAATAGTTGAAAATTTGCCCCACCTTCCACGTGTTAAACACAGTTTGATGTTACAATGTCAGGTAAGGATTTGAAGAAGACACTTTTGAGTATCAGCAGCGACGGCTGCTCTGAGGCAATATAAAAAATACTCAGGACATCTAAAATGCTGAAAAAGTGTTCATGTATCAAGAAATCTGTTTTTAAAAACAGGTTGGCAAGTTTGACACATTTATAATATTAGATTAAACAATTTTATTGGCTTCTTATTTAATATTTAGTTGCATCTTGTATGGGAGCAAGACATGGCAGGTGTACTGGAAGGCTCTTAACGTGAAATTAGAGAGAGAGGATCTTATTTCCCAGAAAAATGTATGGGCAGGGAAGGCAATCAATTTCCACTGGCAAAGGGGTTTTCAGATTCAGTGCTTTCATGACATTTCATTGTCACTACCTCCAGCCGGTAAGAGAGCATTTCGTTGGCAAATGTTTATGCCTATTGGTATGTCTTCGGGGAAAGTTTTATTTATGCTCTGAAAAGGTTTACGTTTTTTTTTGTAAAAGGCAATAGAGTATTTCTCAAACAAAATGATTATGGAGAAGGTTATCTATTGCTGAAGCTGGCTGATGCTGGGGATTACTATGGATGACAAAGATCATGATCCAACAGGGTTTGTATCTTATCTACCTCAGATAAATATAACTGAAATGACTATTATAGGGTAGAATTTTGCTCCAAAGCAGAAATTCAATACTAAAGGGCCCAAAGTGTCAGAGTTAGACGGCAGATAAAGGAAGAAAAAAAGGATAACCTCAAGCTCAATTCCCATTCATCAATATATCATTAGTTCCTCTTAACAGAGCTGTCTCCATGCTAGAAATCTCTCTCATGAAAAGGCTCTTTTCTGAAACTTCAATATATCTCTTGGAATGTGTTCATGAAGAAAGTACAGAAGGTACACATGTTTTTCTCTGTGAGTAAAGGAAAACAAAGAGGTGTCCTTTATAAGCTATAGTGGGAGGTTTTCTGGGAAACTAAGGCAGCAGATTAACTGGCCATAGGGCCCTTCCTAATAGTCCTCATGAAATATTCAAATAAATAATAATTGAGAAAATGCCTGGAAACAAAAATTGTCTACTTTAGACAATGTGCCCAAGTCCCGGGTAGGGGCAGGATGGCAGTTCACACTGAATGCACCTCCTATAGGGATTGATTCAAAAGTCCATTCTTTATCTAACCCTCTAGGTCAGGTGTGAAGGGCACTGACCAAACATGTTCCCTAAACCCTGTTAAGTGAGGGAAATATAAGCCCAGCGATTGAGTTCTAGTTCCTTAATGCAGTATCACCACTGCCCAATAAAAGGCTGCTATTCAAGTCCATGCAATTTATCTCCAGATCAGCCAGATTCTGAGCCATTTCTGCTTCCCCTTGTTCTCATTAATTCTTCTCATCCTATCATCATTTAGAAACTGCAACAGAATTTAATGACTGGAATAGCATAGGAGCACAGCGTCCAGAATTCATGAATAAAAAGCTAACTGCTGAGTGTTCTGTTGCTTATTTAGGCCAGTGCTTATCAAATTATCTTCTGTGAAGAAACAGTTTATTCACTTTTTAAAATTTCCAATCTGTTTCTGTATGAAACTTTTACAAATTACAGTAAAAATGAATCACTTAGAAATTAAACTAATCACCCATCATACAAAATAATTTATTTTAACTGTTAGATTCAACAGACATAAAATTCTTCTAATTGTGATTTTAAAAAAGGTTTCAAAAGCCTTACTTTCCATTTCTTTACTGATCTTTTGTAGACCCTTAGCAAACATTTTACAAACTTGCACCAGTCTGTGAACCACACTTGGAGTAGAACTGAATTAGACAATTCAATACTCAGCACAGGAAAGTCTGTATCAGCCCAGTACTTTTTTTTTTTTTTTTTTAATGAAATGACCGCTTGGCAGGGGATTCAAGTAGAATTGATGACATCTTCTTTTCCTTCAGGTTTAGATCTGAAAGCCTGAAGCTGTTAGCACTCCAATGGAAAGGAGCTGAGGATACTCCAACCTGCCAGTCTTTTGGGAAGCACTGGGATTAGATAAATTTCTTGCAGAGTATATAAGAAACACTAGGACAAAGGAAAGCAGGATATTTCTCCAAATCTATGAGGAAGTTCAACTTACAAGAAATATGATTTCAGAAGTCCACAAAAAAAAGAGAGAAATAACACAGGTAATTTTCAAATCAGGAACAAAGGGACACAGAAAATAACATGATGAGGTGAAATTCAAGGATTTGACTTAAGAGAAAAAGAATAAAATCTGGAGTAAATTTATAATCTGTTAAAGTTAGTAAAATGAATAGCCATTGGGGAATAAAAATCAGTATCACTTGTGTTAAGGATAAACATGTGCGTTATTCTAAAGGAAATAAAGAGACAAAAATAAGAGAAGATGAAAGATGTAGAGGAAAAAAATATGCAGATCCAGTCTAGGATTTCCAGATTTTCCTGAGGAAACAATAAAACAGAGGCTTATAGATCCAAAGGGCTAAGTTTCAGGAGACTTTCTAAGTAGGTAGTCAATATAAATATTGGATAAATGGGTAAATGACTGGCAACAGAAAGACAATTCTTCCAGTGACTTAGGTTAATCAAGTTCAAGCAACTATTTAGCTAGTCTCTAGAAACACCCTATTGAAATAAAATAAAAGCAAAGATGTAAGTAACATTCTAGTAATGTATGTGATGTACACCCTATTCCCTCACCACAAGTTAGCGGTGGGGGGAGGATGGCCTATGGAAAGGAAATGTGCAAACACACACAGGCTCAACAGGAATGGCCCTCATGATGTCAAAGTACAAAGTGTCCGTTGAACTGTACCATTTTGGTTTGCTTAACCTTTTTGTTACTTCCAGTGCCTGTAGCCAGCGCCTCGGTCACTAGAGAAAGTTCCAGAATTTCTTTAAGAAGCAGCTTAAGAACAGACATATGGGCATTTTTAGATTAGTTGCTAGTAACTTATGGAGAAAGGACTAATGGAGACTTTTTGTGGGCACCTTCTTTACCTCCCTCAGAGCTTTTCTTTGGCACTGTCACTGGAAGAATGATGGAGACATATTCTGACCCATCTCCATTTGTCCATGTGGGACACCCTTCCTGACTCTTCCACACTCAGGCCCCAACGTCTCCCCAATGTTTACATGGTTCCTATTTATTACTACAGATTATCTGAACACCAGCCCATTTGGTTATACTTCAAACCATTTTTATTTCTGATGGCATTCAGTCAGTATGCAACATTCCTCTAGGTATTTCTTTTCATAAAAAGTATATATTACAAGGTAAAAGTAAAAACAAAGGAAAAAAAAAACAACAAAGGCTTGCTTATAGGAAGTCATTACATGGGCTTTTTGGGGAAAATGTGTGTGTGGGTAATACTGATTGGCCCACAGAATATGCTGCAGCTCCCCTTGGACCAGGAGCCTGCACACCTGAAAAAGTCTGAATAAGGGTAGATGTGGCCTGACATTGGTGTTTCCTGCTGGAAGTTACCTGGCTCATGACATTTACTTCATCACTGCTCTTCTTGGCCCCTTGCATCACAGGTATAATAGAAAAGAGAGAGGATAGTGGAGGGTCTAAATGGGAAGAAGAAATTTTGTAGAAAGAAAACATTATTAAAAGTATAAAATTAGGGTGTGGTCAGGAAAACCAAGTAGTCCAACTAGATTTCATCTGGATTACTGGGAGGCAAAACAAATAAGTCATAAAAAAGACATACTGGGAAAGTGGCATATTGTACAGGCCATATTCAATGTCACACCAAGGAGTCTGACACAGACACAACAGAAGTTTCTGTGCAAAGAATCTTTGGACTAAAGTGAATTTAAATGAAGAAATTCCTAAAAAATATATTACCTTTTACATAAGACTACTTGTGTTAAAAAGGAAAGAAGTGAAATATTCAAAAGGATTTTTTTAAGTGAGAATAAATAATGATGAAATTCCTTAAAAAGAAAAATGTCTATGAGCACGTCTTATTCACAACACATTTACAGAGATAGGGTGGAGGAGCCCAAGTTTTAGTAGTATCTAATAACATCCTTTGATAAATAGCCTAAAAATGATATCTTTGAGGAAAAGGCTAAATATATTTAGCTATTGTGTCCTAAATGCTAAATATGACTAAAGGCCAAAGGTAAAATATCTTGTATAAATGGAATTACAAAAGTCTCAATGAGAAATAATAAAAGCTAAATCAAACTACTCTGGCAAAAACTGGACATTTTAAAAAATACTAAACAAATGAAAATGGCAAGATCAATAGTAGCAGAGAAAAATGCAAGACAAAAAATAAATAAAAGAGAAGCTAAAAATGAGCCAAGACAGATCCATGCAAATGGAAGGATTTGCCCATCTGACAAACAGTGCTGGGAGAAGACAAAATGTTTAAGGAACATGAAAAGAGAGTCTTTGTATTGGCATTTAATTGAAATTAATTAAATCATGGTGGAATAAAAGCAAAAGAAAATGATAGATGCACAGAATCTAAGTTCTCTAGTATCTAGAAGAAAAGAAAGTTAACATCATCAGTAAAAAAATTACTTAAACTATATATTAAAATTAGATTGCGTAAAGCACAAGTGAAAAATTTCCAAGGCATTCATGCTCTGAGCCAAAGCCAATTTTAGAGGCCTTTCCAATGTCCCTCCAACTACACGAGCCACTCATTGTATTTAACTGTACTATATGAGGAGTCATTCTCTTCTGAAGGGCAGATTATATCCAAGTAGGCATCTCACACATTACCTTAAAAAGGGAAGAGAATGTGACCCATAGAGATGACAGGATCAAATTCCAAAGTAAAGAACTTCAGTATGTAGCAGGAAGTCCTTTAGCTGTTACACCAAATAGCAGAAGAAAGTGTCTGAGTTCCCAACCAGTCCAACTATTTTATAGCGAAGACAATTTTTCCTGCCATTTTTGTTGCCACCCTTAAACATGTTGCATACACAATAGAGCAATAGAGCCCAACCAATTAACATACCAAAATGATTGGAAACGTGTTTGACCAATGAAATCAAATAAGACCATTTATTTGTGATCTAACCAATCATTTCATGATTATCTTGTAAACTAGCAAACAAAATAATGATGTTTAGTTAAGATTCTTTCATTAAACAATGAAAACAACTAAGTATTATATTGAGAAAAATGTGAAAATAAACCATGTGTCTTCAAACAAGAAATAAATATAAACAGCCATGTATAAAATTAAGAAAAGGAGATGAAAGGAGGGCAAACATTAAAATGTCAGGAATTTAATATAACTTAGTCTAAAATTTAAGAGTACCTGAAATGATAATAAGATGAATGAAGACAGTGAGAGGAAGATATTAATGATCATGAAATCAAATACAGAAAGAGGAGGTTTTAAAGGGTAAGCGTATTTAAATAGCTGTATTTTAGTTACTGCCTCTCAACTCTGACCTCTATTTCAGACACTCTGAGCAAATTAAATGACTCGATGAAGCCAGAAGTTAAGACTATATCTTTAGTAGAAAGCAAATTTTAATGACTGAAAAATAATCAGAGTGAGATCCAGCTGCAGCAATCAAGTAATTTTTAAAAGTAGTGCTGTTGTCAATGGAAAAGCAGTCCATAACTTGCAGGGAGAACATAGCAAGAGAAAGCTTAATTTATAGTAAAGCAGAAGAAAAATTACAACAAAGACAGTAGTCAAGAGGAGAAAAACGAGTATAACAAATAGGGTAGGTCCACATTTCTAAGGGTCTACTCACAGAATAGTAAAAAAGGAAAATAAATATGGTCTGAAATTGATAACCTTCAAGAAAAACAAATATATTTAAAACTTTACACATATTTAAAAATTTACATTTTCACATCAAGTTCTAGAAGAAGGTTCATAAATCAAAAAGTCAAACTAAAAGGATACAATACATATGAGCAAAAAAGATGTACAGAGAACTACATTACCAATTTTAAAGTGAAATTCAAAGTTTTCATTCTGCAATTATATTATGTGCATGTTTAGAACATTATCAATAATGGAAAATAATACCTCTAACTTTCTTCCTCATCACCCAATCATACACACTGGTACAAAGCAGATACAGAGTTTGGAGGTGGTGAGAACTTAGTGGATAAAGCAAAGCACAAGCTTTGGCATCAGACAGACTGGAATCAATCTAGATCTGCCACTTACTAGTGGTGTGCTCTGAGTACATCAGTTAAGTCTCACTGTTCTCATCCTTAAAACAAAGATGATAACCCTACATTGTAAGACAGCTTTATGGCTTAAAAGAACTAGTGTATGTAAAAGAGCTACAAGCCATGCCAGGCACATGGTAAGTGTCGCAAACCCATGACCAGCCAACCTTACCTCCCTCTCCTCTTTTTAGAATAGCACAACTGAGGAGCAGACAGTGACCCAGCATTAGGCAAAGACCCTTCCATCCCCAAGGTTTAAGACTGAAGCACATGTCTAGGAGGCTAGGAACAGATGGGGTAGATAGGAGGAGGTAGCACAATTCCTTGGTGCAACTGGGGAACCCACTACTCGTAACTTTTTTGCTTGGGAACTCCTCAAAAAACACAGAGCATCGTAGTCATAAGGGAATGAAATCTACAAAATCTGAGCTTTCAAGTCTCAGCCTCTAGCAGCCCACCTGTGCTCACAGAGAGGATCAAAGCCATGCTGCACTCTACCCAGCATTCAGTACATGCCGTTGCTTAAATCCCATCCCTGAAAAAGCTAACTTTAAAAAAAACTGAAATTAAACATCAGTGTCTGTGCACGCAATAAATTCTGCACTTGCTCTGCTGCTTTCCAAAGCTCATCTGGGACTACAGCTCAAACTGAATTTCAACTTCATACCCAGATTAGGCCTTCAGCCTGAAAGGACAAGGTGAGAACTTGGCCCATTAAACATTATGGAGTAAGTCAAGTAGCCTAGAGTTGTACTCCAAGCATCTCCAGAATGGTTTCAGATTTTTTCAACAAAGACCTCTGAGGTTTGATTTCAACCCGAGGCTCTGAGTGGCGTGAGTTCACACTGCCACATTAGGAAAACATCAGGCGAACACCAGGGTACGCAGACAAAACCTTACTGCTTCCTATTAGGGCTCAGTGGTGCCTGTTCTCACATTACAATGGTTAACCTTGGATTAAAGAACATTTGGATAATAATGGCATAGACTTTTCACAGTTCATTTAAAACTTTATAAGGACTTGTTCTTTGTAAAGGAAAGTGCATTAATATATAAAACAAGCATGTTGTTTAGTTAAACTACTTGCCCATGTGTGTTTTCAGGGTCACTATTTCAGGAAAATATAGGTAATTTCAATGTTTTTTTTAATAAAGTGAGAGAAGGCAAACCTTTACAGTTCACTTGAATAAAGCTGTATGACCTACATACCATGTATTAAAAACAATTATTATGCTGTTTCCAGACAGTATGGGGTATATAACCAGAGCTCCCACCATTAGGCATGCCTCAGCATAGCTCTTAAAGAATCCAGATGGTGGTTTTCAACTTTATCTCCACAGCGACCCCTTGAAGTATGCATTATAATCACAGTCTCCTTCTTCCTTCAAAGTTTTGTTGAGCAGACCCTACAGGAGAAGGGGCATCCTGCTGTTATTGGTGGGCTGTAACTGCACTGGCTATTACCCTAAACAGCCACCAAAATGACATATGCCAGAGAACACTCCTGATCCACAAGAGCAAGTTTGTAGCCCGAGGGCAAAATTGGTACCTAGAGGAATTTCTCACATAAGGTAGACCTCTTTTTTTTTTTTTAATGACATTTTTGCTGCAATCCAAAGAAAATGAAGGTGAAGGAAATGAGTTTACAATTTGTTTTTTGATAAAAATGATTTCTAATCAGGTTTTAGTACAATAAGCAAAGAAATACTCCAATGGGAAAGAATGCTTAGATGAACTAAACCAACTGTGGGTCAAACTTGGGCCGTCTTCAGGGATACAGTTAAGCTGGAAACATCTCCTGTGTATCTAAAAAAGGATTCTCACACATTAAGTGTAACTTTCTAAGTGGAATCACAATGGCACAATGGTTTCAGCTTGGAAATCATGGTGGAAGCTTTTCATTTTGCTGTGAAGTTTTGTGATATCTGTTTACATAGTTAACTTTGTACTGAGTTAAAACTATATGAGTTTGAGCTTTGCACAGTTCTAATATTGGCTTCTCTCTTAATTGGATTCATCATCAAACATTTGTGTCAACTAAACCTATAGAATATTTCATTAGATTTTTAAAACTATGACATTGTTGAATTAACAGTGTCAAAATTTTAAATGCACATGTTCTTTGACTCCAAAATTCATTTCCAATAATTCATACTATGCATGCTCTTTCACTTGTACACAAAACTATGTTCAAGCTAATTGAAATATTTTTATTTGTAAAAAAAACAAAACAAAAAACTGTAAATAGGGAACTAGTGAAATTATTAGGGAGCCTACAAATGAGTTAGGTCTGTATGTATTAATATGATAAGAGCTCCCAGATATAAGTTTTAATAAGATATAAACAATGGTGTATATAATATACAGCTAGCAATATTTCCTAATTGTTTCATCTGTAAATATGTTTACATCTATTTTTGGTTATGAATTAAGTTAATATTTTTATACCTTTATTTCCATGGAACCCAAAGAGAGACAAGAGATGAATAATGGCAGAAGTGAGTACATGTATGAGTTGAAATCAGTTCACCTTAACTGTGTTTTCATAATATTAATTTTTAAAATAATTTTATTATTTTCCCAACTAAAGCATGAAAAAAAAATGTGTTTTTTTTTTTTTTTGATATGTTATGTGAGTAGGATCTTATTTGCTATTGAGAAATTACATGATGACTCAGCATTAAGTCATAAAGCAATTGTCTGCACTCTGACCTCACAGGCCAGTGACTGACCTTTTCCCTCTTTTCCAGGACAGGGGAATTTAAATTAGGTCTTTCACCACATATATTTTAAAATTTATTTTTATTTATTTATTTATTTTTAACACAGTAAGGTGATAAGTGTTCCTGGTTGGGACAACCAGAAGACATAAGTATTAATAAGATTTCAGCACATCCCAAAGTTTTTTATTAATAATATAATGGGAAGAATTTAAAAATATTACAAAAGGGGGGAATCATTAACAGTTGTGTATAATTTCTTTTTTAAAAGATTATTTTCCAGGAGTTCCCTGGTGGTCTAATAGTTAGTATTCCAGGCTTTCACTGCCACGGCCCAGGTTGAATCCCTGGTCGGGAACTGAGATCCCGCAAGCTGAGCGATGTGGCCAAAAATAAAATTTTTTTTTAGATTATTTTCCATTAATTTTTAATTAATTATTTTAGAGCAATTTTAGGGTTACAGAAAAATGAATGTAAAGTACAGAGAGTTCTTATATACTTCCCCACCCCCATACACACACATACCAGTTTTCCCTACATCAATATGCTGCATTTGTTAGTATTAATGAGCCAATACTGATATATTATTAATTAAAGTCTATAGTTTACATTATGTTTTACTTTTCGGGTTGTAAAGTCTATGAGTTTTGACAAAGGTGTAATATGTATCCACCATTACCTTTCAACAGTCTATTCATTTTTTAACTTGCTCTAGCTATCTACTCAGGATTGACCTCAGAGCAAAAGACTGAAGTAGTGAAGACATTAAATATTTTTTTCTTCTCACGTTCTGTCTAAAGTGCTCAGTGCTCTTTCACAGCCACAGGCTCTGCTGTCATAGATTACAACAATTTTGATTTATGGTCAGGAATCATAGCATCCTAATACATCTCTCTCCTCAGGAGAGTCTACAGTAGAAACCATTGTCTAGAGAGTTGAGCATTTAAGCCCAAAGGCAGGAACAACTTATATCGTACTTACAGGTATACGAATTTGAAGGTGGCTGGGCCCTTCCATGCGGATTTACAAGGTATAGCACATTATCAACAAGCTCACTCTAATTGTAAACTATTTACTGCTGTTGATTCTTTTAAAATAGGCTTTAAAACCATCCAGAATCACTTTTCTATCAATAGAGATTTATCTGGACTCTAGTTGAATTTTTATTCACCAATTTCCATTTAGGAAGTTGATCCATTGTTTCCACTGTGTGACCTTGGAAGGTTCATGTTTTCTTTAACCATTTACTGTCCAATCATATTTGAATTTTGTGTTAAGAAAATAGGATAAATTATAAACTCAAATCATGTGGCATGAGGTCTACTCTACATGCACATCAAGTTTAGCAAACAAATTTGTTTTGGGTAAAAAAAAGAGAAAAGAACAAATTTATTCCTTTCTCTAACATATTTACCTAGAATGACATGAAAGTCACCCCACAATATTATTGGAAAAATCTCATTCCTAAAAGTAAATTAGGTTTGGGATTTTTAAAGCAAACATAGAATAAAAATTAAACTTTGACCTGAGTTCTACTCCAATCACCAAATTGAGGCAAAATATAGTGCACAGTAGTATATAGACTTGAATAAAAATAAAATCTCAACTCAGAACCTGTAATTTAAATGAAATCACTTTTTATAATATAACTCATAGGACATCTGAATTATAATTCAGCTTAAAATGTTGTCAAGATGTGCCACCTTTGCCATTAAAATTTCATTGTGACACTCTACCAGAGCAAGCTGCTCATTTTTTAAGGGTGTTACTTAAGAAAAATGGATAATTTCTGTTTGGTTAATCAAACAGTGGGAAGCATTGTAATGGATAACTGGGCTAGCTGGTTCATCTTTATAATCTGACACTTACACAGGTCTTTGTATTTTCAAATTCTTCTACGACCATTTTCCTTGGTTCCATAGATAAAACTTGGAGAAGTAAATTAATACTTCAGTTCACGTTTTACAAATGAGCACAAAGAAGCAAAGCAAGATTAAGCAAATCAGATGCAAAGCCAAGATAAGAAATTTTTGCCCTGCAGGCCTAATCCACTGCTTTTTGTCCCTCAAGGAATCCTAAACCTTTCTATTTGAAAATTTCCAAAGAGAATTAAGCTGTCAAATACACACTCACAATCCAGGTCCCTCACTTTTCTAGTCCAGGTAGTCCAGTTATAGATTTAACCTAAAGTAAGTTCAGATATTCAGATATAAAATAATATGGCAAGTAAGAGTTACTACAGTATTAACAGTCTCTTATTTTAAAACAGCCTTCAAAGTTTAAAAATAACATGACTTTACTCGTGAGTAGATTTTCTTTCCAACTCTTCCCCTTCATTCTTTTTCTGTTCTCACTAGAACAATACTACCACTGTGCAGGTTCTGTTTGCAACACCCCAGGAAGTTCTCTGGGTCTGCCTCAATATTACAGAAAAGAAATGAGAACAATAAAAATAGCATATAAATGTGGGGAAATAATAGGGCCATTATCTGACATTTAATTGAGAAACTTGATCAGAGGGCAGAATTCACATTATCTTAGCCCAAGTGGCTCTGTGTACGTTCCTTTCTTTCTCTTCCTTTCATTTCTTGGCTCCAATCCACCCCATCACTCACCACCCACCAAGAACTTACACAGACAGCCACCTAACAGGGTGGCAGTGTTCTCCCTGTGGATAACACAGAACTGAAAGAAGCCATTTCAACTCAGGAGGTAAGGATGCCTCTTAAAGTATTAAATGCTCATTTTATACAGTTCATCTGGATGATAAATTGAGGTTTTCAGCTTTGAAAGGATCCTAAAAGAATTCAGATTTTGAAGCGGAATATTTGAAATTTTTAGGAGCTTCAGTTGAGCTAACATAACCATTTATTAAGGGATAACATGCTGCAATGTAGCATGATCTGGATCAAATCCCAACCCCACAAAATTAACTTGGTCAATTTCAGGATTAAACTTCTTGGCAATAATATGTACGATGAAGAACTTGAAAACAAATTAATTAAAAGAACTCGATTTCTTGATCCTGTCATAAATATTGCTATTTTGGGTGAATGGCGTTTTATGTTAAGAGCTCAGAGATTTAACAAGGCCTAACGGTGGCAAGAATAGATAAAATTATTTTTTAATGAATTTATCATCTTTAGAAGCACCTATTCCTTCCTGTGTAGGATTTGTATTTTTTCAATATAAAATAAATCTACTTTAAAATATATTTTATGTTCTTCAAGTGCCACTAAATGAAGCAACTGTAAGATATGACTCAACACTGGGAAGTACATATACATGTTTATACAATCTCTTATATTTAGCTCTTAGAAAATGAATAATAAAGTAGAAATGTACTGTTGAAGTTGTATATTGATCCCCAAGTTGGAAGCTTGAAACACAAATAAACAAAAAGATGTGATCATGCATGATGAGATTCTAAAAAAACACCTTTTTAAAAAAAATTATTTATTTATTTATTTTTGGCTGTGCTGGGTATTCATTGCTGTGCACAGCCTTTCTCTAGTTGTGGTGAGCGGGGGCTACTCTTCGTTGAGGCGTGCGGGCTTCAGTAGCTGTGGCTCGCGGGCTCTAGAGCTCAGGCTCAGTAGTTGTGGCACATGGGGTTAGTTGCTCTGTGACATGTGGGATCTTCCCGGACCAGGGCTTGAACCTGTGTCCCCTACATTGGAAGGTGGATTCTTAACCACTGCACCACCAGGAAAATCCAAACACTTTCTTATTTATTAAGCTTTTATATATTCTCTCTTTCTAGGAAATAACAATTACATGTACTATATTGACACCATAGGTGTTCTACACATGTTCGTAAACTTAAGTTTTATATATATATATATATATTTATGAAATTTAATGAATGTCACTCTAAAAAGAACAGATAGCCATAATTAACTGTGAAACAGGGACACTGTTCTGAACAAGAGTCCCAGATGCCATAACTAGACTTTCACTCATTCTGTATCTATCCATTAATTCATACCTAGCATTCTAGTTTAAGAATTATTTCTTACCATTTTATTGACAATTCTAAAAATAAAAATTTAAAAGGAGAATAAGCATTCTGATGTCTAATTTCTCCGAGTTTGTTATTCATGTCTTAAGGATCACATAAATTTTGTTTTATAATTCAATTCTCCCTCCATTAAAATAAATAAATACAAACAACAATACTTTTCAGAACTGTATGTATATTTCCTTGCTCTCTAAATTGAATAAAAACTGTTCTTTTCCATCTATTTGAGTGGCAGAGCTGTTTTCAGAAGTGGAATGACACAGTTCCTTGAGTCAGCTAATGAAGCTTATATTTTATGGAGGCATAACTCTGATTTTTACTAGCCTTTTCTAAGTACATTAACAGTGTAAGCTATATTTTTGAAAGCATCTATAAATTATAAAATGGTATAGATGTAACAGTGTGTGCCTATAGTTACATATCTAAAAGCCTTAAGAACATACTGGTATACTCCCCCATCCCTATAAAAAAGCCAGAAGGATGCCCTTGAAATTCATTTTAACTCCTTCAAATTGACATGCGCTGCATGTCAGGAATGAAAATCAATGGCAATTTATTTTATATGCACAAAGCACTATGCAATTACAAGGGCAATATAAAATGATTATCAATTTGTCATTTTCTCCCTTTTTTATTTTATCTTTTTGAAATTGCTTCCATAATTTATCAAAGAAATGAGATAAGGGTAAATGTATAAACATTCAGGATTAAATGTTTCTAAATTTTAATAAGGATATATAGAAACTGATGTACTTACAAATGAATTCTACCACAAATTCTACCAGGTCTCTTTACCAGTCCTTTTCCCCACACTCCATCCTCAAGAAGATGACTCTAGTTCCAGATCCCATCTGCCATGCAAATAGTGTCTTCGGATATGAAGGGAATGAAATCTACACTCTTTTAATTTCTCCCAGAGTACTCCTTACTATACCCAGCACTTCCATAAGCTCTAAACTATGCTGCTGGTATTGCTAATGATGTGCATTGTTCATTTCAAAACATTCTTTTTGCCTCCTTTTTGTAATGATATAATAAAGGCATTCAAGATGTAAAAGTCCATAATCATGGAAAGATAACACTAAAAGAGACCTTAGAGGTCACGAAGTCTAGAGTGGTGCTTTTCACCCATTCTTCCATATCACTCCCCAAGGAGACTTTCTAGGCATTGCTTTCCACGTTGCCCCCAGTTTTAACATTATAGATGTACTGTATATCTGTTTATGTATTCTATGTATATCTGTGCTTTATACATTAAAAGAGGAGGATTTCTGTCCCCCTAAGAAAAAATTTTTACCCCCTTGGGTAAAATCACCTAAGAGTTGAATATATTCTTCGGTTAAGGAAATATTACCAAAAAAGAGCTAGTAAAATGATAGTATATCCTGTCAAAATGGTATTAGTCAATTATAGTGAGGCAAAAGTTGTAGTTCCCACCTTTGACCATCATTAATGTGATACTGAGATACGTCATCTCTGGAAGAGAATCTAAGGGAAGAAATGATACTACTATTAATTATGTCTCCCTATCTAATATCTTCCCTTATTTCTCTTTCATTGATTATATGGACACTATTTCCTTTTGTCAAGCTGGTAACACTAAAAGAACATGTGGGCTTCCCTGGTGGTGCAGTGGTTGAGAGTTCCGCCTGCCGATTCAGGGGACACGGGTTCGTGCCCCGGTCCGGGAAGATCCCACATGCCGTGGAGCGGCTGGGGCCCTGAGCCATGGCCGCTGAGCCTGCGCGTCAGGAGCCTGTGCTCCACAACGGGAGAGGCCACAACAGTGAGAGGCCCACGTACCGCAAAATAAATAAATAAATAAATAAAAGAACATGTAACTTCTTTCTTTCTCAAACCTTTTATGACTTTTTTTCATTTAATTTTTCTGTCTGTTTATCACAACAGTACCCTTTCATAGCATCTTTCATCAATAGCAAATCAGCTTAAAGATACATGATCATTCATAGTATGAAAGAACATATACACACATGTATAATACATGCATAAATATGTGCACATATGCCATTCCAAAGTGAAGAAAGGCCACACATGGTGACATTCTGTATTGCTGAAGACCAGAGGCCACGGTAATATATAACAGGTCGTAGAGATTGTTCATGATGACATTTAAACATTGCAGTTTCACACCCAATCATGACAAATTTGACTAATGCCATTCCTTTCAGTGCAGCTTATGGAACTAAACCAATTAATATTACAACAGTTGACAATGTAATAGTGAATAGTTCAGAAGCCTAATCAATAAAAATAGATCCTCAACCAGGGCAAAAAGCAATCGAGTAGATTTAGAAGTTTGTTTTAAAGCATGTTTCTGAAGGTTAAATTAGACTTAACAAATGAATTTCTACTTTTTAAGATGACAAACTACACACCTTCTCCTTGAGGAAAGAGTCAAAATAGAGCTTCCGATGAAGATTTCAACACAATTAGGTGGCATGTCTTTTTCACTGACCAAGACACTCCAGCTCATCCAAATTAGGTTCAACGTTAATTTTGCTTTTAGTCATTAATTTATTTCTTACTTTCTCAATTGTTCTCATTTCTTAATTGCTAGCAGGCAAAAGACTTCTGTGTAACCAAGTGTTTTTGACTTTGAGAAGCTAGACGTGAGAAGGGCCCATCTGTATGGGTCAAGCTGCTCTTCACTTGTCTTCTCTAGTCGGAAGCTTCTGATCAGTAGACTTAAGAGTTATTTCCAGTGACCTAGTGTAGAACTGAAAGTTGGAAGTTCTTTCAGCCAAGAGAGTCCAACAGGAATTCATGGACTGTAAACACAGTCTATCGAGTTGTCCCATGCTTCAGCAATTTACAAGAAGTACAGATTATTAGAAGAGAGTCAGGCTCGATTTTTGCTTATGCCTCTGTCACAGTTTGTTGCTACTGATTTTTTAGAAGGCACAGATACTGTGTCTATCCACCCAAGTGATGGTTTAGGGGCATGCTTGGGCTCTATGAAGAAATGATCTTAATTCCTGACGCCAATTTTTCTCTAAAATATGTTTTATGTAACATTGGTGGTACCCAAGATAATTTTACTTGGTAAATGATAAACAATGATTTTTAGTGGTGTTGTTATGTGCTCATTTTAATGTGTATTAGAATTATGTAACCAGCATTTCAGACCTATATTTCTTCTATGTCACTCTTCAAGACAAGGCTAATAATACTACTTAGAAATGGCAAAACTATGTCTGTGATGCAAGCATAACCATTTTTTTGTCTTTTCACTTTCCAGTATAACAAAGCTAATCATCAGGATATTCAGCTTGAGATCAAGGTAAGTACATATGAGATTTTCAGAAAGAAAAGTTCCAGGGTGTTAATCAGTTCAAACGACTTGTGGATTTAGATTCAGCAAAGGTCAAATCATTTCTCCTGAAACATATCTGCATGCAGCAAAAAAAAAAAAAAAAAAAATGGATATAACACAGTTAACCTATATACAGCTATAAATTTTGTTTCCAGGAACAGCAGCATAAAGAAGTACAACAGTCTTAGTCTGGTTTACCAAAAACATGAATATATTTCCAGGAGGCATTTTTCTAAATCTGACTCAAAAGAGTGGATATGTTGCTGAAAAAGTAACTGTATTTTAACTCAATTTCTGATTGTTTCACAAGGAAATGAGGACAAGGCCTCACTGCCCTATTTTTGTTCTCCTCCAAGAGCTTTCCTCTGCCCTTGAATAAAGCCGACCTCCATTCCATGGAACATAAAGCTCATCTGATCTAGCCTCTGTCTGTGCTCTAAGCTCACCCTTCTCCATCTTCCTCTTCATTCACTATAACTTGGACACCTGAGCTTTCTGCAATTCTGGGCTAAAAAACTCTTTCTCTAGGAACTTTTCACATACTATTCCCTCTGCCAGGAACACTTTTCCCTCAACTCTTTGCATATCATTCTCTTCTCATCTTAACATATCAGCTTAAATTCATTCTCTCAAAGAGCATTCCCTATCATGCTATTCAAGAGAATATCTCCACTCTGTATCACTTTCTCTCTCTGCTTTTTGTCCATTTCCTTCATAAGAAATAGGTATTTGCTATTTTTTTCTTTAGTTACTTTGTGTATGTGTATGTATGTGTCTGTGTGTGTCTGTGTGTGTATTTCACTCTCTCTTTCCCTTGAATTAAAGCCATTAGGGCATGAACTGGTATTGTCTTATCCATCATATTTTCCCCTTAGTAGCATACCCAGTGTCTGCACACAGTAGGTCGTTATTAAATATTTTTGAAAGGTTTAATGAGAACATATCTTATTGGTAATTTTCTCTATTTATTTTGAATATTTCAATCATCCTATTGATATTCTTCGAATAAATTCTTTTTTCAATGCAATATTAAAACATAAAATAGGGCAAATTATGCTTTGTCTCTTTTTATTCATTTAAAACTAAACTCGAGGCATGATTCTCAACACTCGGGTTTTGCACCTTAGCTTTGCAGTGGGAGAGTATGATGAATCTCTCTCTTGAACACAAACTCATACCAATTTAAAATCCTAAACTCCAGGATGGCGGGAGCCATCCTCAATTTATAGTCTTAGCAGTGCAGTTTTTCTTACTGCAATGTGTTCTTTGATTAATTACCCAACTAGTAACTAACTAACCAGTATTTTCTTCAGTTTTCTTTGTTGAAATCTATTTTTCTCTTTGACATTTAGGTTTTTCTATCTTCCTTGTGTGATTTTTCCATCGATCATTTTCTCTTTTATTTTCCTAATGAGTCACTTGAAAAGATCTTTTATCCGTCATCTTCCAGCACACGTGAAAGAAAATGTGTAGCATCTCAACCTGTTTGTTGAATTCATTTTTTTTCAGTTCCAATTATGTTCTGATTTATAAGTTGTGCATTTTTTACATGAAAATGTCTTCTTTCTTCACAAAGCCATATCATTCCAGCTACCCCTATTGTATAAGTTAATTGCTTAATCAATTCAACAGATTTGTTCAACACCTACAACATGGCTGACACTGTCCTAGGCCCTGGGGAACAGCTGAGAACAAAATATTAAGTCCATGTTTTCATGGACTTCCAGCTGAGCAGGGACCTTCTAGTTAGAACATGTGTTCATGTACACACACACACAAACACATCTACACACCTCTATCCTGCATAGGCCTGCTGAGATGTATGGATCCTATACAGGGGAAAAGGAGAGAATGTATATTGAGAGTTAATCAGCAATACTTGTTACATTATTACTGTATTTTATTAACTAAATCCAGGAAATAAATTATAAAAATGTCCAAACAATTAAGAATATACTATGTAATCTCTGGGATCCAGGAGCATATAAGCCAGTTAGAAAGAAGAAACATAGGGTAATTTAACTAACAACATGATTTCTTATCATAGTATAATCCCCTTCAAAGCAGGATTTCCTCACCTCTGTCTCCAACCTCAATTCCAACTACTACGAGGACTTTATGCTCTAAGTATTGACACTTTTCTGGGAAGTACCATGCCCTTTCACCATCCCATGCCTTTGCAGATGCTGTTCCAACTTTTTGGCTTTGTATTCTTACCTGAAAAACTTTTCTTCATCCCTCAAGACCAAAGTCTAATGATAATACTCAGCTCAGATCCTGGTTCATAGAGGTTCTCAGTAAATGGTGTTGAATGAGTGAGTGAATATAGAAACAAACGTATGGTTGCTATGAATGCTGAATCAATGATGCAAATGCATAAGTCCTCTAGGTTCAAATTGAGAGAGAGAGAGTGCTCAGGATAAGTATTCAGAAAGGAAAGGAACTATTCTTAAAAACTGTGTAAACAACTTTGTATGTCAGAGAGTGAGAAACCGTTTACAGGAACAACGCGAATGTGATTTAGAAGCATATGACAACATACTTTCTTCACTCTTCATATTTGTACTCTGCCTAATACCTATGATGAAATTACAATAGCAAGTTTCCCTTTGCACTGAAATGTCACTTAGGTTACCTACGGTATATATATATTAAGAAAAGGATCTAGTACGTAAAGTTTGTGACCTTTGTTTCCTTCTTGGAAAATACATTTGTTTCCCTCACCGCTAAGTGAATTTTCCAAATTAAAGACTCCTGATACATGTTGATATGTTCACTTCCGACTCTTAATCTTTAACACCCTTCCTGGTTATTTATAAAGAAAAACTAAAGAATAAACTTAAATATTTTAGATTTATCAATGCAGCCCATTTTGAATATACTCACCTCAACATATAATTAGCCTAAAATGTTGAGGATGCCAATATTTACATATCACAGAAGCAACTACATGAATAACATAACAGAAATAAAGTCACAAAGTTATTTCAACCTTCTCAAGGTAAAAGTTTATGAAAGTGGAGGCAGATTGGTGCTTAGGTTGGGTCAATGTGTTCACACAGTTCTCTATCAGCAGAATGCATTTTCTGTCTATTCCAAACATTCTCTGCTTAGATTTATAAAATTTCTGTATTTTCCACTAACATGTAAAACTCTAGTTCAAGCCAGAGTTTACTTGCTTTAAGACTGAGACCTAATTTGAGCCTTGGAATTGCCTCCAAATCTGTAAATCCCATGCTGGATGATTCTGAGCTTGTTAGTGGAGCTGCTGCAGCCTGTGCAATGTGAGAAGTATGGAGGCAAGTCATGACCTCTGGAGTCTGCTCATGCAACTCCAGAATTCTGTGGTTCTGTGAGTGGTTTTATAAGCCCAGATCAATATGTTGTTAAATGATTATTTTCCCCAAAATGGTAATGTCATGACTCATACAAATATATAATGAACACTTATAAACATTTTAATTTATTCATTAATGTGGGATTCAGCAAGATGTTACTACCAATAAAATGTTGACCTCATTTATATAGGTCAATCAAAATTCTGAAACACATTAATAAAAATATGCAAGACTGTCCTTCCATGGGTTAATGATCAATTGCATTCCATCAGACAAGACTGACTTATATTTCTATGAACAAAATTATTTGCATTATTCTTAGTTTTCCACAAATATCATTGTAAAAACACTGAAAGACAATAAAAGGTGGAGACAGAAAGATGCGCAAGATAGAAGACTGAGTATTCTTTGAGAATATATTTCACAACTTTTCCATACAGAGATCCCCCAACTTAATTAGAAAATCACATCCCTTTTTTTATCCTAAGTTATTCAATCACCTTGCAAATTTTAACACATATGCTTCTTATCAAAATAGATATTGTCAGAAATTTCAAATTTGAGAGATGATAGAATATTCATTTCATTTAAAGTATCTCGTTTCAGATTGATTTTAGAAACAGAAATCTTTTGTTCAGGCAAAATGTAAATCACTTAAAGATGGAGCTCCCCTGGTTAAAGTGGGGGTTTGGAGAGTTTTTAATGCATATAAATAGCCAAAAGGTGGAAACCACCCAAATGGCCATCAACAGAAGAAGAGATAAGCAAAATGTGGTACACACACACAATGGAATATTATTCAGCCATAAAAAGGAATGAAATTCTAGTACATGCTCAATATGGATCAATCTTGAAAACATTCTTCTAAGTAAAATAAGTCAGACACGAAAGTACAAATATTATATGACTCTACTTATATGAGGTATCCAGAACAGACAAATTCATAGAGACAGAAAGTACAATTGTCATTATTAGGGACTGAGGGGATGGGGGAAATGGGGAGTTATTACTTAATGAATACAGAGTTTCTGCCTGGGATAATAAAAAAAATTCTGGAAATGGATAGTGGCACTGGTTTCACAACATAGTGAATGTACTAATGTCAATGAATTGTACACTTAAAAAACAGTTAAAATGTTAAATTTTATGCATATTTTACTACAGTAAAAATACCAAAAAATCAATGTGGTTATAGTTTTAAATCCTGACTCATAATAAGGAGTGTATAAAAGATATCTCATCTTTATTGACAGTTTATTTTACTTACTACTACTACTAAGTCCAACACACTGCTAGTTAGTTACAAACCTAAATCCCTCCTTGTATCCAGATTTTCTAACTCCTAACCTTTATTCTTATTGAGATCCTATATAGATCTTAACTTTTTTACTCCAGATCTCAAGGCTTTATAAGATAGTAATAAAAAATCCCATGTATCCACCCAATATTAAGGCTTACTATATAGCTATAGTAACCATATAGTACTATATAGAATAGTAGTATTGGCAAAGGGATAGACATGTAGGTGAAAGGAACCAATACAGAAACAAGAAATAGTCCCACACAAATGTGCCAAACTCATTTTCTACAAAAGTAGAATAGCCATTCAACAGAGGAAGAATAACCTTTTTTACCAAATGCTGCTGAACAACTGCACATCCATAGGAACAACTGCACATCCATAGGCAAAAATACAAACACTGACCTAAACTTCACACTTTATTCAAAACTCAAAATGGATTACAAACTTAAAACATACAATATTTTTTAAAATTATAGAAGAAAATCTTCAAGATTTAGGGCTAGGCAAGGAGTTCTTAGACTTGACACCAAAATTATAATCCATAAAAAGAAAATCTGACAAATTAGACTTCATCATTTGCACTTTGGAAGTCCACATAAAGAGATAAATTATAAACTGGGAGAAAATTTTTACAAACCACATATCCAAAAAGGAGTAGTGGGCTTCCCTGGTGGCGCAGCGGTTGAGAGTCCGCCTGCCCATGCAGGGGACACGGGTTCATGCCCCAGTCCGGGAAGATCCCACATGCCGCGGAGCGGCTGGGCCCATGAACCATGGCCACTGAGCCTGCGTGTCCGGAGCCTGTGCCCCACAACGGGAGAGGCCACAACAATGAGAGGCCCGCGTACCGCAAAAAAAAAAAAAGGAGTAGTATTTAGATTATATAAGGAATCCTCAAAGCTCTACAGTAAGAAAACAAACAATCCAATTATGAAGTGGGCAAAAGACATAAAGAGATATTTCAATGAAGAAGATACACAGATTGCCAACAAGCCATAAAAAGATGTTCCACTTCATAGTCATCGGGAAAATATGAAACGAAAACCACACTGAGACTGCACTGCACACCCATTAGAATGGCTAAATTTAAAAAATGGTGACAACCCAAATTCTGGCAAGACTGAAGAGAAACCAGATCACTCACATGTTAGTGATCCAAATATACGATAGTAGAGACACTCTGAGAAACAGCTTAGCAGGTTCTTTGCAAATTAACAATTACCATATGACCTAGCAATTACACTCTTAGGTATTTATCCTAGAGAAATGAAAACTCATATTTACATAATAGGCTGCACATGAATGTTCATAGGAGCTCTATTTGTAATAGCCAAGAAATGGAATCTTACCAGGTGCCATTCAACAGGTGAATAGTTAAGCAAATGGTGGTAGAGCCATAGCATTGGATACTACTAAGCAGTAAAAGGAATGAACTATTGATACACACAATAACTTGAATGAATCTCAAAAGCATTATTCTTAGTGCAAAAAGTCAGCCTCAAAAAGATACACAGTGTATAACTATATTCATATAATTTTAGAAATGGAGGTTAGAGAAGTAGGGGGAGATAGGTTTGGTTATAAAAGTGCAACACAAGGCATCCCTGTAGTGAAGGAACTTTACTGTGGAGGTAAATACACAAATCTATACATGTGAGAAAATCTTATAGAACTAAATCCACATCCATACAAGTACAAGTAAACCTGAGAAAATCTGAATTCACTGGGTGGATTATATCAATCTTAATATCATAACTGTGAAATTATTCTATAGTTCAACAAAATATTACCATTGGAGGGAACCAAGTAAAATGTGTATGACAACTTTGCAGTTTTTCTTACAACTGCATATAAATCTACAATTATCTCAATGAAAAATTTCAGTTTAAACATAAGAGACATCTACAAAAAAGAACATTCAAAATAAGGGACGTATCTAGGAAGTTACAAAAGCAATATCAGAAATTAAAACAAAAAATCAACAGAAAAGTTGAAGTACAAAATTGGGGGAAAAGTCAAGGAATTAACAGTTCTGTCCAGAAGGTCAAACATCCAAATATTATGAGTCTAGAAAGAACAGAGAAAATACAGAGAGGAAACTATTAAATAAATAACAACAAAAAAAATTCCCTGGACTGAAAACCTCAAAATAATTCAAAACAAATGTGATGTATAAACACACAGAACAATAAGTAAAAATTACCAGCAGCAAGGCACGCCATGCTGATTTTTCAGAAATATCAAGAATAAATTCAGGATTCTACAACAGTTTATCGTAAGAAAAATTAGGTCACATATAAGAGACTGGGAATCAAAACACCATAATTCTCACTCAAAAGTAAAAAACAAGTAATACTACAAAATTCCAAGAGGAAATATTTTATCGTCTAAATTCTGTACCTAGTTAGACTATCAATCAAGCATAAAAGTAAAATAAAGGCATTTTCAGGCATTTGACATAACAAAAAGTTTAACCTGTGGTGCAACCTTTTTTTAAGGAAGTTACTGGAGAATGTGCTCTACTGAAACAAGGCAATAAGCAAAGGAAGTCACAGGAACCAGGAAATAGGCCCCATCACCGAAAGGAAAAAAAAAAATGGTGAAGGAAATTGCCAGGATGCTTAGAACCCACCACAGAAGAAAGAGTCCAGTCCAAATTGGAGCAGAAGGAAATGCTCTGTAAACATCCCTCTAAGACATCCCTCTAAACTGACAGTTGAACTGATATGTCTGACCCACCCTGTGAGAGGCTTACCATTCTAACAGAGTTCAGGAATTAATTAGCGATAAGTAGAAATAAGCATAAGCCAAAGATGACAAGACAGTTAATACATTCTGGTACACTAGAGGATTGAGCTTTGAACAATACAGACAGAGACAGTATACACAGTCATCATAATGCAATCCCTGTGTAGTCATTTAACCAAGACAAATGAAAGACAATCACACTGGCAGGCTGGAAGGAGGGAAAGTATGAGAGGGTGAGAGTGTGTGTGGTGGGGTGGGGGAATGTGGGGTGAAGGTCATGGTAATAATGCCAAAGCCTCATCTTTCATATTTAGCAATCAGTAGAAAATAGCTGCAACTGAAATGTTTTTCAATAGCAGTATAAATATATTTTCATGTTTTAAATATGGATGTAAATAGAACAAATAGACAAATGTGTTGGGAATGAAGACTTTGAGGATAGCAATGTGGAGTGGGGAAGTGTGGAGCAGAGGCTACTATTTTTAATTATCAGCCCTTTAGCATCATCTTAATTTTTAACCATTCATATGTCTTACTTTAATAACACAATAGTTTTTCTAATATAATGCAAATAATTTTGAAAGTTTACAAAACACAGAAAAAAAATAAAATTACTGCTATAATCCTGCAACCCAGAGGGCACCACTGCTAAAATTTGGGTCTATTTTCTAAAATGATGGTACAAACTTAGAAAAAAGAAATAGCTGATTCAAACAAACACAAAACATTCAATTATAGGATTTAAAATCTTCATTTGGAAAATAGTGCTTAATCTTCAAGCACTCTTCTGAAAACACTAACAATTACAATTGACATTGCAATTGACACTAGGGAAATCTTGGCAAGAATTGAACTGAGTAGCTTGGAAAGGAATCACCCACAGCTGTCCCCGTCTGCATGTATTCAAATTTGACCATTAAACATGAGAAAAACGGAGGACTAATTGAGAATGATAATGAACAATCTACCTTAGGGTCACTTTTGTGGAAGTTAATTCATTTTGATTAAACCTCCAAACCATCAGTGTTAAGCTTGAAGCAATACTGCACACGTCTGCTATTTCCCTCTAATAGATTATATCATGACTTATGTTTTTTAGTCTTTTAAATTCAAAAATGTTATATATATATATATATCTTATAACCAGTTACTTTTATACCATATATTTAAAATGTTCCAACTTACTGCAATATTACTACACCCTAATATCCCATCTGCACAAGTAACAGATCTTACCTCATCTTATCTTTTTTTACAAGTAATTTATAAACATATTGGCTGCACTTTTGTTCAGATGAACACTGATTTAAAAGTGCAGTTAATATGCCCCATTCTTTTCCCTTTAACAGAATTTTGTCACTTCCTCGCCATTAGTTGTAGAATAACCTAACTTATTTTCCGGCCTCAGGTTTAAGATGTTAACTTCCTTACTTAATGTTGCCATCAGTGATCATAAGGTAGAAACTTTTTTTTTTTTTTTTTTTTTTCCGGTACGGGGGCTTCTCACTGTTGTGGCCTCTCCCACTGCGGAGCACAGGCTCCGGACGCGCAGGCTCAGCGGCCATGGCTCACGGGCCCAGCCGCTCCGCGGCACGTGGGATCCTCCCGGACCAGGGCACAAACCCGCGTCCCCTGCATCGGCAGGCGGACTCTCAACCACTGCGCCACCAGGGAAGCCCAGGTAGAAACTATTTTATCCCTGTCTACCAGTGCAGATATTTCAATCTAGGCAGGGCAACTTTATTGAGGATTTTGGGACTTCAGGGCCATTTCTAAACATCTCCCATAGTCCTGAGAGTGAAAGTGTGTTTTTAACAGTACAAGATCAACAAAACACCGAAAAATTAGCCTGCCAACATTTTCCTACTTGTTAGATTTGTATTTGATTGCTGCCTGGGGATACTGTATAAATTTCCTTAATTTATGCAAACAATGCTAAACAAATCACACAACAAAAACAATCATATTAGGGCTTCCCTGGTGGCGCAGTGGTTGAGAGTCCGCCTGCCGATTCAGGGGATGCGGGCTCGTGCCCCGGTCCGGGAAGACCCCCCATGCCGCGGAGCGGCTGGTCCCGTGAGCCATGGCCGCTGAGCCTGCGTGTTCGGAGCCTGTGCTCCGCAACGGGGGAGGCCACAACAGTGAGAGGCCCGCGTACCGCAGAAAAACAAACAAACAAACAAACAAAAACAATCATATTAATGATAAAATAAATTTTCTTGAGCACTGGCACTTGGAATCAATTTTTTATTACTGGATATATAAACGTATAGTTAAAGAAGTATATAAGCACACATAGATTAATATTTGCTATTATTAGAAATATACTTTCTCATCCCAGAAGTTATATCCTTTGATTAAATGATAAGCTATCAGTCTGGTGGGAAAGGGATTCGGAAGTAGGTAAGTTTATCTGCCCACAAACTAGTCCACCTAGCAAAGTCTTGGTTCAAAAATTGTACCTAAAAGGACATTAACCAGAACAGAAGAAATTTATTACCACAAAGGTCCTATATGTAGAATATCTTTGAGTTTCTATCATAAGTCCTATTCTGATCACATTTTGAACACATATGATTTTACCCAATTTGAGGAGTCCAGATGTAACTTTTGTGAGAATGTTATACTTTTGAGGAATTTGTAACACACAGGGGGTCCTATGATGACTCTATATTTCTGTACGCCCAGCCCTGGGCTATTTTTTTATTGCCTACTTAGCCCAGAGAAATAGACATAAAAGCTCAATAGATGTTTCCCTGACCAAAGGTACAGAATGTCTGCTGCAGCAAACAAGGTTTCCATACAAGGGCTCTTCACAATTAAAGCCCAAGAGTAGCCAACATCACAGAGGTTTCTCAAATAACCTACAAATAGTCAGAAATATAGCATCAGGTCTTTTCTGTTGTTTTTGTTCATTCTGGGCGAAAAAATAAACTAGCTTAAAATGACCACTTGCATACCCATAACGGTCTCTCTTCTTGGCTCCAGACCAGCATAGCCAGCTGCTGATTCAACACATACCTCAAAGTCAATGTACCCTTAAAATTTAATTCATGAGTTCTCTCACCCCACCCTGGCCCTCTCCCTGTGTCCACTATCTTATTAAATGACAGTCTCTGAAGTGGAAACCTGAGAGTCATAGTGATTTCTCCATTTCCCAAAACACCCACATCAAATTAAATCCATCCACTATACCATCTTCTCGCTCATTACCAAAGTCCAGGTCACCACTCAGTTTCATGTGGAAAATTATAATAACTGTCCCTTTTTGCTTGAAAAGCCTTCAATAGCTTCTATTGTTCCTAAGAAAATGCCTAAAACACTAACAAAACCTGTTGATGGAAAAATTAATTGACAGTCAATGTAAGAAAGAAATGGAAAATCTTATTTGAGCCAACCTGAGGATTATAACCTGGAAAACAGTCTTTCAGAAAGCACTGAGGACTGCTCCATCCACTAGAAGTCAAAGAACAGTAATATAAGTTTTTGAGACAAAGGGTTATACATCAAAGTAACATACTGACAGTTTACATAATCCAACAAGGTGAGTAGTGGGTCATCCAGACCCCTTAGAGAATTGAGAAAGGAAGAGGATTGAGAAAGGAATGTTTTCTCCTTAGGAGTTACCTTGCTGGCTTCAGGAGGAAATTGTTTTTGGTTTTGAGTAGGCATTCCTGTATCTTCCAAGGGGCTCTAGTTAATGTATAACACAGATACACAATGCACACTAAAGGGGAGGGTGTAGTGGCTCAAATGGGCAGAGAGAATTTTATGTTTAAAAATTTTCTTGTCCTTCCTTAAAAATAATTGTGTTTCATCAAAACTAATAACCTTTGTGTCATCTGGCCCTCATTTTGTGCCATTCTAACTTTCTCTACTTCAGATACAGGATCCTTCTTCCTGTTCCTGTATTGTGCTAAGCTGACCCTTTGCATGTGCTGTCTCTTTGCCCCAAATGCTCTAGTGAACATTTTCTCTCTCCTTCCCTTAACTTGTAAGACTTACACATTCCTAAATGCCCATTAAACCAAAAGCTATTCCCTCAGACAAGAAATACCTCCCATGATTACACTCTGAGACCTTCTATTCTTGCTTCTCAGAGACCCTACTTAGTTGAATTTTTGAATTTAAGTGCTTAAGGTGTCTGTCTTCTGTTATACCTTTTCTATAAGTGACTTATGAGTAAATATATTAGGCTTTGCTGGGCATATGGTCTTTGTTTCAACTATTAAACTTTGCCCTTGAGAGAGAAAGCATCCATAGACAATAAGTAAACAAATGGGTGTGGCTCTGTTCCAACATCTTTCAGCCATAGTTTGCTCATCCTTTCATTACATGGTGTAAACACCATGAAGGTACTGGGTGTGTTTTGTTTCATTCACTGTTGTATCTCAGTACTCACTGCAATACCCACAGTGGTATTGGAGGGTGTAAATATATTATCAGTTATGAGGGTGTAACTATATTTTCAGTTACACTTCTAATCTACAAGACAAAAATTAAAAAGAAATTGTTTGACAAAGGAGGTTCCTCCTAAATGATCTAGTGATTATTCAGACTTGCTCTTGATATGCCTGAGTCTCATTAAAATTCAAAGCACAAAAGGTTAACTAATTAGTGAGGGTACCTGTACCTGTCCAGAAGGTCCCTTAAAGAGAACAGAAATGGGAACTAAAGAAAGGAACTCTGTTCCAATATTCTATTTTCACCTAGCAGGAAAACTGACTGGAGCAACTAGAGAAATCTTCCTTTTTTAAACTACTGGACTGAACACCACAGAGATAGTAATTGTAAAAAGAACAGCTACAACAAAGAATCATAAAGACATTCACTCCAAAGGATGGCCGAAAACTTCAGTAGTAGTCATTAGGCACTTAAGCTTCACTTTAAAAGTTTTGGTTTGTTTTCCCAGAAGATAATAGTTTCTGGGATTACCAGTCAAGATGATGAATTGAGCTAACACAGGTATATCCATCTCTTCTCAATTAAGGCTGTTTGGGGGAAATATACAAACAAGCTTGAAGGTAAAGGAGGAAAATATCCATGTATCAGAAACCCAGCAAGGACCGAAGCTATGCGAACCATGGAGAAAGGGGACTAGATATATACCCTAGGGGCTGAAGTTTTAAGCCAATCTTGAAAGACAACAGGTTGAGAAGATCTTATTTCTCAAGTCAGGGAAATAGCACTTGGCTCCCTGTATAAAACTGGGGTCTAGGAAATGGCTATTACTTAAGTGAATGGTGACTTGAAATTTTTTTTTCAGCCACCAAGTTCTAGCAGCTTGAAACATGTGTAAATATGTGTGAACATGTGTGGAAAAAGAGAATGCCCTACCCACACCAAATAAGAACCATAGGACAAGCAGTGAGCAATGTTGGGGGTGGGGCACAGGAAGGCAGTGGCAGGTGGGGCGGTGTAAATTGACCCCACCCTTCAGTTACAGAGCCCTTAAACTGAGAAACAAACCTAAATACTGGTTCAGATCTGATGAAACCTATAGGGTCACTGGAAAAGGGAATGAGGAAATTCTCCAGAGTATACCTATGGAAGAAAACTACATATTAATAAAACAAAATAGAGTCCATAGAATCAATAAACTAGAAAATTTACAGTCAAAGAACTAGACTACAGAACAAGTTGAAAGGGATTTTTGAAGTTAGTAGGTTTCTTTCTTTTTTTGTTATTTTATTGGAGTAGAGTTTATTTACAATGTTGTGTTAGTTTCAGTATATATATATGTGTATGTATGTATATATACACACACAACGGAATATTACTCAGCCATACAAAAGAATGATATAATGGCATTTGCAGCAACATGGATGGACCTGGAGATTATCATACTAAGTGAAGTAAGTCAGAAAGAGAAAGACAAATGTTATATGATATTTCTTATATGTGGAATCTAAAAAAGGGATACAAAAATAAAATAAGTAGTTTCAAGAGAGAAAAAATAGAATCCAAAAAAAGAAAATGTTATAAAAGGCAGGCAGATATAAAAAATAATCAAGGAAAAATAATATATAAAATATACTCATTTAAATAAAACATTCAATAACTACAACTGTAGAGATGCTGAAGAATAAATTACTATAATGAAATAAAAAAATCACAAGTCTCTCACAGAGTAGCAGAAAGTTATAAAGAAACAAACAGTATAAAAAAGAAGGTAAGAAAAAGAGAATAAGTAGAAATTCCAGAAGGAAATATTAGTGAGAATGGGAGAAAAATATATAGATAATTACAGAATAAAAAAGTTTAATAATTGGAAATATAATTCTTCAGACCAAAAGTACTTTGGACTAAAAGAATTCCAAAGATGAGTTTTTATACACTGACCTAGATGTAAAAATTATTAGCAAAAAATTCTTAACATTTTCCACATGGGGAAAATAAGGCAATACTCAGAAACGGGTACCTGAGGACCACACCTGTCAGAATGAACACAGGTCCATTCAAACTGGATAGCAAATTCATCATCAAAACCAGAAATGAGATAACAATAAAATAATAATACTGTCAAAGTGCCAAGGAAATATGTATATCAGCCTAAAATCCCAACAAACAAGCATGAAAATAAAATGAAGATGTGTTCAGAAATAAGATATGCCAAAGAATTTCTACACACTAATGTGCATGCACTGAAGGGATTACTAAAATATATATTCAGGAAGGATAAAAATTACTCCACAAATGGAGACTGAGGAAAAAAAAGAGTATAAAAATAAAATCTACCAAACATCTAAGGAAGGAATGATACCAATTCTCTATAATCTCTTCCAGAAAATAGAAGCAGAGAGACTTGATTTACTTCCTAACTCAATCTATGAGGCCAGTATTACCCTAATTCCGAAAACAAAGATATTACAAAAAAATTAAAACTACAAACCACTCTCTCTCATGAACACATGAAGATGCCATCAGAAACCTACTAGGGCTAATCAATGAATTTGGCAAAGTTGCAGGATACAAAATTAATGCACAGAAATCTCTGGCATTCCTATACACTAACAACAAAAGATCAGAAAGAGAAATTAAGGAAACAATCCCACTCACCATTGCAACAAAGAGAATAAAATACCTAGGAATAAACCTACCTAAGGAGGCAAAAGACCTGTAGTCAGAAAACTATAAGACACTGATGAAAGAAATTAAAGATGACACAAACAGACGGAGAGATATACCATGTTCTTGGATTGGAAGAATCAATATTGTGAAAATGACTATACTACCCAAAGCAATCTACAGATTCAATGCAATCCCTATCAAATTACCAATGGCATTTTTTACAGAACTAGAACAAAAAATCTTAAAATTTGTATGGCGACACAAAAGACCCCAAACAGCCAAAGCAATCTTGAGGGGAAAAAAAAGGAGCTGGAGGAATCAGACGCCCTGACTTCAGACTATACTACAAAGCTACAGTCATCAACACAATATGGTACTGGCACAAAAACAGAACTATAGATCAATGGAACAGGATAGAAAGCCCACAGGTAAATCCACACATCTATGGTCAACTCATCTGTGACAGAGGAGGCAAGGATATACAATGGAGAAAAGACAGTCTCTTCAATAAGTGGTGCTGGGAAAACTGAACAGCTACATGTAAGAGAATAAAATTAGAACACTTCCTAACACCATACACAAAAATAAACTCAAAATGGATTAAAGACCTAAATATAAGACCGGACACTATAAAACTCTTAGAGGAAAACATAGGCAGAACACTCTTTGACATAAATCACAGCACAATCTTTTTTGAGCCACCTCCTAGAGTAATGGAAATAAAAACAAAAATAAACAAATGGGACCTAATGAAACTTAAAAGCTTTTGCACAACAAAGGAAACTATAAACAAGAAGAAAAGACAAACCTCAGAATGGGAGAACATATTTGCAAACGAATCAACGGACAAAGGATTAATCTCCAAAATATATAAACAGCTCATGCAGCTCAATATTAGAAAAACAAACAACCCAGTCAAAAACTGGGCAGAAGACCTAAATAGACATTTCTCCAAAGACATACAGATGGCCAAGAGGTACACGAAAAGATGCTTGACATCACTAATTATTAGAGAAATGCCAATCAAAACTACAATGAGGTATCACCTCACACCAGTTAGAATGGGCATCATCAGAAAATCTACAAACAACAAATGCTAGAGAGGGTATGGAGAAAAGGGAACCCTCTTGCACTGTTGGTGGGAATGTAAATTGATACAGCCACTATGGAGAACAGTATGGAGGTTCCTTAAAAAATTAAAAATAGAATTACCATATGACACAGCAATCCCACTACTGGGTGTATACCCAGAGAAAACCATAATTCAGAAAAACACATGCACCCCAATGTTCATTGCAGCACTATTTACAGTAGCCATGTCATGGAAGCAACCTAAATGCCCATCAACAGATGAATGGGTAAAGAAGATGTGGTACATATATACAATGGAATATTACTCAGTCATAAAAAGGTATGGAATTGGTTCATTTGTAGAGACGTGGATGGACCTAGTGACTGTCATACAGAGTGAAGTCAGAAAGAGAAAAACAAATATTGTATATTAATGCATATATGTGGAATCTAGAAAAATGGTACAGGTGAACCAGTTTGCAAGGCAGAAATAGAGACATAGTTGTAGAGAACCAATATATGGACACCAAGGGGGGAAAGCAGGGGCAGGGGCGGTGGTGGGTTGAATTGGGAGACTGGGATTGACATATATACACTAATATGTATAAAATAGATAACTAATAAGAACCTGTTGTATAAAAACTAAATAAAATAAAATTCATATTAAAAAAAAAAAGACAGTATTACAACATGTGTAACAGCCAAAGAATTGGTATCCATCTCTTTAGTTCAGAGTTAACAAATTTAGATTTTCTGGTGACATCTGCAATCTTATCTACATCACGTACCATCTAAAGCTAGGGGAGCATCAGCTGAGCTAGATTCTTCAATAGAGCAAACAATGTGTGGTATCCTCTAGAAAATAACATTGACATTTTTAACTACTGTGAGACTCACCCCTAGCCAAAGTCAAATTCCTCCCTAAAGTGGGCCCAAAACCACTGGGAGAAAGGGAGCTCTCTAGAAGAGAGATGGAGATGTCTATGTTAGTTGGTGCCATTTTCATCACTGATGCGATTCATGCCACCACCAATAATGCCGGCTGAACGTAATCAGCTTCATCCCGAGCTAAGAAGGAACCGGAATCTGTATTGCTCTTGGCTTTCAGAGCCAACCAAAATTAGTGCTGCTTTCTCTATAGAATTAATCTGCAAAAGAATGAAGAAAGCTATTTGAAATAGTTTTATCACTATTCTAATAAACTGATGTATTAATACTTTAAAAAAAAAAAGAAAAACTTAAACCCCATCCTTATTAGTAAATAGCAGCTCCTACTTCTAGTTTCTTAAGCCAAAAGCATTAAGACTTATTCCTTAACGCCTCTAAACTCTAGACTTTGTAAAGAGCACCTACAAATCAATAATTTAAAAAATAGTCAATCAGAAAAGAGATGAAAAGTGGAAACCAGAACAGCCAATAAATTATGAAAAGTCATCCAACCTCACTAATATTGAAGAAACGAATTATTAACACAACAACATTTCACTTAATTTACTGAAATAGTAAAAACTGGTATGTCTGATAATATCAACTATTGGGAAGATCTGGGGAAAAAATCGTTCTCTCAGATATAGCTTGTAGAAGCATAAATGGATACAGTCACTTAGAGGATAATTTGGCACTCAGCAGTGAATTTAAGAACATGTGTACCACATGGCTCAATGCAGCATTTGCACATCTGAGTGCATACCTAATAGAACTCTTACACACGTATACAAAGAGACACACACAAAGAAGCATTTCTCCTTAACAGCAAAATTAAGGGAATAACCTCTGTGTGTACAAGTAGAGAAATGGATAAAAACATTCATATGTTAGGACATGATCTCAGGACGGAACATTATAAAGCAGAGAAACTATGGATACATCTCAAAAATATAATGCTGCAAGAACTAAAATGACCTATCTATACATCATCTTTTAATGTGTGACAATTAAAAAATACACCAAAAATAATACTCTTGGATTGTTTGTGAATGCATTCCTCTATGTGTAAAATGGAATAAAATGATAAATACTAAATGTATGGTATTGGTTGCCTCTGGAGTTGGAAGAAGAATAGGAATGTAGATGTTGGTAAAAGGAAAGGTTAGTCATATCTATAATAGCCGTGGTATATAATAATAATAATCACTTTAGATTAAAAACATCTAGAAGCAAATATGAAGAAATGTCAACCTCTATTAACTCTAGGTGTTGGATATATTATTGTTTGTAATTCTGTGTACATTATCTTCCTCAAAAAATAAAAATAGTACCTTCTCTACATAAAATTTACTCTTGTTTTTGTATTCATTGATAGTACCTTCTCTACATAAAATTTACTCTTGTTTTTGTATTCATTGAGCCTTAAGAAATAAGCATCCTTGACTATTATCAAGTTTTCCTTCTATCACATATGTATTTTTATGTGTACTCATTTCCCTATAGATGACAGATGTAAAAACAACACAAAGTGAATACTGAAGGTGAATTGTAAAGCACAATAAAGTGAATATTAAGATAGTGTAATTTATCTTAACTTCCTGGTGTGAATCAGGCAGGTGTGAGAGAGAGGGGTGAGGGAGAGACCTAATCAATGATACATCTATATATGGGACATGGAAGGGCAGTTTCTTCCCCCTGATCGCTAAGTTTTCAAGGACTTTCAAGGATTCAAGTAGAATCTTCTACTGTGCTTTGAGTCTCAGTATCAGAGAAATTATTGAAGAGCACAGACTCAATAACCACAGGAAACGGTTGTGCTGTGCTTCTCTCTCACCCGTTCAGGGTCTATTTATGCACTAAGCGCTCTTCTGCAGAGATGGGCCCAGAAACCACAGATGGGAGATGACTCAGGAGAGCAGGATGGGCAAGAATTGCCGCATTTAAACTATGTGCTCAATCAGATCCCACAGTTCTCTCAGGCTGGAAGAGTAAACAAGCTTCTCCAGGAGCTAGCCTGTTGTCCATGAAGTAGGTTATTCTCATTAAGGTTTTCTATGTCAGTATAAAGGACCAAACACCAGCTGGAAATCAATACAACTGGTGTGCCAATCTGACATTGCTCGTTATGCAAACTCTAGCCTCCCTGGGCTCAGTTTTTTCTTTAAAATGACAATTAGAAGAGTTGATACTCAGTCTGCAATCTATTCTCAAAATGACAAGAAGAGAGTTTTCATTTTGTTTCTGTTATTAATATACTGTGAGAGGAGGATACCATTTTATAGATCATTGATAACAGACTGATGATAGATCAACATGTATGTGTGTACACACACATATATATGTAAGTATACATATATGCGTGATTGAATGTGTGTGTATATATCTCTATTGTAAAATGGATGTAACAATGAATGATGTACCTTCTTTGGTAGAGTGTGATGACAACAAAATTAAGTAATAGTTAAAATGCTAGGGAACTATATTGAAATAGTACTTTTGGCTGGATTTTGTAGTATAAAAATTGGTCTGGAGTAATATTTGCTAATCAGAAATAGTTTAAAGACATGAATACCGGTTTTTCAATTACAAAAATAAGCATTTCATTTTTATCAGCATCTTCACATTAATTATTCCTTTTACATGTGTTTCTTACCAATCACTTGAGAGAATTTTCCATTTGATTTCTGCTTTTTCATATGACTACAGGAAGTTTCATATTTCTCATGTTTCTCCAAGTTTCCCTTCCTTCCCTTCCCCCTCCACCCTAATTCTTCTCTCCTCCTTTACCAATATGTAGACTTAGCTATAGTAGATACTGGGAATACTTTTCTTCCAGCAGATTTCCTAGAATAAAAACGGCAGTATTCTGGACTCCTGAAACAAGATGTAATTCTTCGCTAAAATCTTTTACAAAAATATGGAAAAGTTTATTTTGGATACCTATCTAGCTTCCCTTTATGTAATCCTGCTTTCTTTCCCTTGCTTTCTATCACAAATCAACTCTCAGGAATACGTTTGATAAGTCCATTGATGGATATAATGGGTAAACAATATATAAAAGGGATAAATACATATGTTCACTGCAAGGGTTGATTCATCTGTTGCTAATATTCACCCACAGTAGTAACTTAAAAATAATTCTGAGCTTGTATCCATGCTTACTAGGATTTTAAGACATGAGTTACAATAACTCCTTTCACGGACATTGGCTGAAGTCATCCTCTCCCAACAGTGTTTGCATTCTTTCAAGGTAGCAATAAATGGTGCGTTAGACCCCTACTAGCTGATGGAGAAGATATTTGAGAGGAAAGAACTTTCTTAGGTTCTCCCATCCTTCCTAATCTTTTTAAAATTCTGGTTTCTTAAACACACAAATCTTTCCTAAAATAAATTAACTGTTTTTCGTTTCCATAAAATTAAATCACTAATTTAGTAAATATTCTTCCTAGCACCTTTATGTAAAAATAAAGATAGAAATCTCATAACTTGTAAGCCCAATATGACTGTCCTCCAAGTAAAGCAGCTGACAGGCTACTTCACCATCGTTCAGAGTTTTATATGTTAGCACTGGCATCTTTGACGTTTTTTGTCTGTCTTGTAAACAGCTCCAGAAAAATACTGCTTTTAGTCTGACAAATACGCTATCCGAATGCTCCACATCATCTCCATAATTATCTGAGCCAATAAAGGGAAGCGAGTTTTAAGCAAAAATACCGCGGCATCACACATATGATGTGTTCAAGATGCAACCATATGTCAGGTTGTCTAACTGGAAAACCATGAGGTTATAGGGTTTATTAAATGTCCCTGTTCAGTGAGGCGTTCCCTGACCAACATGTCTCAAATAGCACCCAGGCAACCCTTACTATCCATCCTCGCTGGCACGTTTTGCTTTCTAACACAAATCACTATCTCCATAAATATTCCATTATTTAACAAAATATATTATATTCACTTATACTATTAATTGTCTGTCTACTTGGTGAGAATATAAACTTGCATGACTAGAGCTCTGTGTTTTGTCTACTCTTGTAGCCACAGCACCTAGAACATTAACAGTCAGAATAGGCTTGTGATAATTTTTTGTTAAATGAATGAGTCCCATCAACATTATTAAAGTACTATAGTCTGGCTTTTAGCAGAGAAGCCCTGGATCTCTCTGTTTCTCTTTCTCTGTTCTTATCAGGATTCTGGCAAAAATAAGGTAGTAATCAAGGCTGCTTCCTCCGGAATAAGCCCCAGACATTTCTTTTCATTCTTGGTCTTTCCTCTTCTCTGAAATGAAAGCCTGGCAGCTGGGTCCTGGCTTAACAGGCCTGGGCAGCTGACTTAGCTCCAGAGTATATGTGCACTTGAATGCTCCCTTCCTGTTTCTTCATTCCTATGTTTTTGACACTCGCAGGTGTGTTCTGGACTAGCTTTATGGTCTCCAATGATGGCTGATATTTAGGTGTTATTTTAGAAGGAAAAAACTGGTCATTTTAATTTATTTAAGCCAAACGGAATACGGAAACAGAAGTCTTACCAAAAGTCCAGCATAAACATTGGGGTTCTCTCTGGCATTTAGAATGAAAGCCCAGGCAAGGATAATTTATAAATAGCTTAGGGTTATAAGTGTAAAAATATAGCATAAGAACACCAGAGATAGCTTTTTTGTCTGAACTTGGGTCAGGAAAAGCCCTCCAAAGTATTATTTAAGGCCATCAATGAAAAGACTGGTGGATCAACTAATTAAAATTTTAAATTTCTGAAGAGTAGAATGTATAATGAAAGCACGATTAGAAACCTGGGTAAAATACATCAATGAGCAAGTCTCAAAAAGATATACTGTGATCAATGGAAAATAAAATATGTTTAATCTCACTAATAATTGAATACATCAAACTAGAATAGCAGTGAAATATCAATCTTTTAAATCTTTACACATCCAGAAAATAATGATAAATTTCAATGCTGACTTTGATATAAAAAGGCACTCTCATAAACTCTTTTCTGGTCAGACTGTAAATTAATATTAGCTTTTCTAGAGGACAATATATAAGTATGTATCCAAATTAAAATATGTATATTGTCTGAATTTAATCTATAAAGAAATCACAGATAAGAACAAATACGTATATATATAAGAATGTTCACTGTAATATTGTTTACATGAAAAAAATGTGTGTAGCAACTTTCCAACAGCAGTAGTGGGTGGGTTAAAAATTAACTTAGTACTTTTATATAATCAGGTATCATTGCAGCCAATATAATGAACAAGAAATGGACATGGAAAGATGTTCATGGTGTTGAATAAGCTATCAGCTTATAGTTTACACCTCTAGGTATGTTTATAGATGAATTGAAAAGTCTTGGTAAGATATTTACAAAAATGTACAGGAGCAGGACCCTACGGGGCTGTCCCAAGAAAGACTCCCCCCACACACACACCCATGTTCTCCACCTTCCTCTTGTCTGTAGAAAACTTTAGTCAAAAAATAAATTTAATCAAAGAAGTGAGAAAATGCAGAAGCAAAGGAAAGCAGGCAAACATGACTTAGCCATTAAACAAAGCTGAGGACCTTTAGTTCCTCCTCAAGGGCTCTAGATAATATTCTGAGCCATCTCCTTTGAGCTGTTTTACAGATACTGAAATCCTCACCAGGTGAAAAAAGTTAACTCTATGATGAACAGACTGGAGACATGACATAAGCTGCTCCATCTTACACAATTCCAAGAACAGGCCTCAAGGAAATGGGAACAAACCATCCCCAGAGTTGAAGATTAACTGTACCTAAAACAATCAAGATGACACGGATCAGACCACTGCATGACCAATTTCAAGATGACTGTCAGAGCTGACTATGTTGTTCTGCATGTAGCCTTCTCTCCCCACTTATATGCCCCCGAAACTCCCCTGTAAAAGCTCCTGCCCCCTGATTGGCAGTGAGGAGTTGATTCTATGGGACATGAGTCCACCTTCTCCCCAGGACTGCTGGCTTCCTCAATAAAGTGATCTTGCCTTTTACCCAATACTTTGTCTCTCAGTATTGGATTCTTGAGCGATGAGCAGCCAAACCTGAGTTTGGTGACAAATATACATGTATTAGTAATGGCTGTCTCTCAGTAAAAAGATCAGTGGTTGCCAGGGATTGGAGGGGGGAAGGGATAAATAGGTGGAGAACAAAGGATTTTTAGGGCAATGAAGATCCTCTGTATGATACTGTAATGGTGCATACATATCATTATACATTTGTCAAAACCCACAGGATGTACACCACCAAGGGTGAACTCTAATGTAAACTCTGGACTTTGGATGATAATAATGTGTCGGTGTCAGTTCATCAATTGTAATAAATGTACCACTCTGATGGGGGAATGTTGATAGTGGAGAAGGCTATGTTATGTGTACAGGCAGGGATATGTAGGAAGTCCCTGTATCTTCTCACTCAATTTTGCTGTGAATCTAAAACTGCTCACAAAAATAAATTCTACTGGTGATAATAATAATAATAATAATGGTTGTCTCTGAGGAGTAAAGTTATGGGGACTGGGAGAGAATTTAATTTTCCGTGTCGAATATTTTTGGTTTGACGTAACTTTTATATCAGACATTTATACTTTTAGATTTTAAAGGATATCTCCATTTTGAAAATATTATTAGCAGAAGAGGACAAAAGGCAGATGACCTAAGTGAGAAACCAAATCCAGGAGCAGGTAAAAGCTGGCTTGTCCATGTGTTTCTTAATACTATTCTCATTTCATGCATGTCACCTAAATGTCAGAATCTACTTCCCCTATATATGCTCTCATTAACATCCAGCAACCCTTTGTTTTCTGAGATTCCTGAACTATTTGCCTTTGTTTTGCACTAGATTTCATTCTTTCCCCCTCTCTCCCTCCAGCCAGCAGCTGCACAATGATTCAGACAGGAACAAAAGAGGTCTCCCCCAGGAGAGCCAAGACAAAGGGCAGCTCCCCTATGTCCAGGGAAGGGGGTTGCTAAATACACTGCAGTTTGGAAGCACAGGGCTTAGGAGGAATGAGCTTGTCAGTAGTTCTCTGATTGCCCACTTACAGTTAGGCTGGATTCTTTGGAACAATGAGGTCGTCTAGTCTCTAGAAGGTAAATCCTAATCATTCCTGAGCACACATGACATATTCCTTATATTATCCAGTGGATGTGAAAATTGGGCTATATCTTTTGGTGGTGTCTTTTATTTCCTAGAGATGTTTTTTTTTGTTCATGTTGTATTTCTAACTCTTCCTTCTATACTGTATGCTATAGGTAGGTTTTTCTTGCAAAAAAAATAATAGCCCCAAAGTTGCTTACGAATGTATTTCTATTCTTTTATCTTCAGATAAACAATCCTTTGAAAGTAAGCAAAAGAACTTCCCACTGTTATGTTTTTAGCTTTCGCTGTTCCTTAGCAGAGAAGCTTGACACAAACCCTTCAGTCAGACATGTAGGAACACAACATGAAATGAGGCTTGAGAAATCTGGCTACTGTTGAGAGATTATAAAGAACTACCATACAGTCCATTTTTTTAAAGTGGTGAGCTATAATATCTGGGGATGACAAATAAACTTCACAGTGAATATATCTGTAAAAACCATATAGAGGTATAATTATATACTTGTGGATTAATAAGAATACAGACGGGGACTGCTCTACTTAAATTGTCAACTTCTGGGCTTCCCTGGTGGCGCAGTGGTTGGGAGTCCGCCTGCCGATGCAGGGGACGCGGGTTCGTGCCCCGGTCTGGGTGGATCCCACGTGCCGTGGAGCGGCAGGTCCCGTGAGCCATGGCCGCTGGGCCTGCGCGTCCGGAGCCTGTGCTCTGGGACGGGAAAGGCCACGGCGTTGAGGGGCCCGCGTATGGCAAAAAAAAAAAAAAAAAAAAAAAAAAAATTGTCAACTTCTACATTTTCATAAATACCAACCAAATTATATACATTTTACTCTATCAAAATAGGAGGTCAATCTGCCCACTTCCTAGAGATGGCATTAGCATTAGTGCCTGTAATTTCAGAATCTTATAGATTTGTACTTTGGTCCTGATCTACAGAATACTACTCACAGTGCTTGGCTTAGTCTTGAGATGTTTTGCAAGCATTATTTGTCCTATCCTTTGTAACTCTTAGTAAAACAAAACAAAACAAAAAGACATACTCAGAAGATGTAAAGTTCTACTAAGAGGAGGCTTACAATCTCAACAGGAAAGAGAGCTGGTGAAAAAATAGCAAATACCTTCCATGTATATGGGGATAAATCTTTCAGTAGTGAGAATGACTCTTAAGGACAGCAAGCAAATCTTTGAACAAGTATGGGGCACTGTGCCTGTGCCACCAGTAATGGCAATAATGCCACAACCTCCCAATCTGTCTTCTTCTGTGTTTACCTCCACCCTCCATTCTCATTCTGAACACAGCAACAGACTGATCCCAACACAATAACACGTCACTCCCCTACTCAAAATCTTCCAGTGTCTTCTTTTCTCATACAAAGATCTAATAACTGCCCCCCAGCCCCAGTTGCCCCATCTGGTACTTTTTGCCCCACCTAGTACTCAGCTTCCTCTTGCTCAAGCTGTTTCGCCACACTGGTTTCCTAACTATTCCAAGAACTCACTGGGCACACTCCCACCTCTGTGCCTTTGCACATAAGATTTCCTTTCCTTGGACCAATTTTGTTCCACATACACACATGGCTTGTTCCCTTACCTACTTTGAGCTTTTCCTCTGATATCATCTTTTCAAAGAGGCCTTGACATTCAGTCAAAACCATAATACTCCTTTCTTCCCTGTCTAACTCAGTGTATCCTCTCCACCTTCTTGCTTTAGTCTTCTCCACAGTGCTTACCAGCACATGGTAAACGATATACATTTACTCATCTATTTGGTTTCTCTCTCCTTCCTTTGGAAGTAATTTGCCTGAGGGTGAAATTCTGTCTGTTTTGCTTAGTCCTAGATACGTAGCACACAGTAAGTAGATACTCTATAAATATTTTTTAGAGGGATAAATATTTGTTGAATGAGTTAATTAATGAAGAATGAAGGATGAGTCAGCAATAAAGGAATATGATTTGGGAACTGGATTTTATGAGTAGAGCTAGAAGATAAAGGTCCATTTGAGCACCTATTAGCTTAATGATAATTTAAGAGAAGGCTACGGCTCTAAAGAAGAGCGGGCCACGTGGCGAAGGTCAAAGAACAGCAGAGATCATCTGGGGGTGTTTACCAAGCTTAACAGATTTTTCAGAGCAGACAAAACTACTTTATTATATATTTTTAAAGCCTAAAAATATATATTGGCTCAAGAATAACAACATCTGATAATACTCAGCTTGAAAATATTGAGATGGAAATTCTCAGACTATTGTCAGTTGCCAGTCTCTAACCCACATCCAATCTACCAACAAAATCTAATTATTTCGTACCAATTTCACCATTATCCCACCAGTCTAACCCACTACCATCTCTAGTTGAGATGTACATTAGCCTCCTAAATAAAGTCTGTGCTTGTACTTTTACATTCCTAAACTCAGCAGCCAGAGTGATAACACTTAGAATCCTAAGCCCTCACCACGCCTAGAAGGACCTACATGATACAGAGCCTGACTACAGCTCTGACTTCATTTTCATACCTTTTTCCCCTCCCTCACGGCCATTCAATGCACTAAACACAGCCATGCCTTAAGCTGTTCACACCCATGGTTTCCCTTCTCTGGAACATTAATCCTCCAGATATATACACAGTTAACACCCTCACTTTATTCATCACCTCACTCTTGTTTTTGGTCAAATATCACCTCCTCGGAGAACTCTTTCCTGACCACCAAATGTAAAACTACAGCCCCTATCATTCTTTAGGTCATTCCATATTTTACTTTTATTTATAGTCAGTCTCATTTCCTAACATTAAAGATATATCTCTTTCTATACTTTTATTGCTGTGTCCTCAATGGCCATGACTGTACCAAGTTCAGAGTAGATGCTCCAAAAATATTTGTTGAAGGCATGAGTACTGAATGTAATTCATGGAGAACCAGCAAGGTGAAGTTCATTTTAGTCACTATTCATAGGAATAAATGAACTTTAAAAATGGATTTATAGGGCTTCCCTGGTGGCGCAGTGGTTGAGAGTCCGCCTGCCGATGCAGGGGACACGGGTTCGTGCCCCGGTCCGGGAAGATCCCACATGCCGGGCAGCGGCTGGGCCCGTGAGCCATGGCCGCTGAGCCTGTGCGTCCAGAGCCTGTTATCCACAACGGGAGAGGCCGCGGCAGTGAGAGGCCCGCGTACCGCAAAAAAAAAAAAAATAAGATTTATAGCTTTTCAGAGCCCAACATGGTCATAATTACAAGACTTTTTCACATGCTTAGGTTCACGATGACTTCCTGCTCTATGGGAAAACATTCAGAACCACTACAAAAGTTGCTGGAGCTTTCAATTCTGCAGGATTACTGAAGGGTCATATGGGAACGTATCTACTTTTTCCTCAGTCCTAGCTTAGACTAAGTAAAACTGACTCAACACAAGCAAACAAAACAAGCCAAAAAACTTCACATTCCAAATTAAACAGTCTCTCCTCATCTGTATTTAAAAACAACCTTGTTTGTGACCAAAATCTTATCCATGTGTTTCTAGAAAAATGTGCATTTATGAAAAGACAGAAACATTCAGGAGGAAATCAGGCATTTAAATCCCAAAATCTCCTTATAGGAAGCATTCTCTAATCTTATATAACTTACATAAAATGTTCCCCTAATCTCCTACTGTATAATGATGTCTTACATTTAAGGTAATAAAAAGGGAATTAAGTTGCATGTTTTCCATACTAATTTGGGTCTACTTAAAAAAAGGAATCAGAGAAATAGAATACTATACATATCTAATGTGTGTTCTTTCTTAAATTGCTGTTTTCCTATATTCTAACTTTTACAATAATAAAATAAATCTGCATATTCTTTCTCCCCAATCTGAATAAAAAGTTCTGTGCAAGTACTTAAGGAAACTTCTGTGACTGTAAAATGTCAAGATCTCATAAAGCATGTTTCCAAAGCAGAGACAGGCATTTCTGAATATGTTTGAACTAGGGTAGAAATGAAAACACCCAGATTCCCCAATCCTTATGCAACCTCTCTAGTCAGTGAGTGCTGCTGCTATTTCTCTATCACAAGTAGAATTTCTAATAGATTTTTCCCACTGGAAAAGAAGAGCAAAGACATCACTGTATATCAGGTAGCTGGCTCCAGCTACACTTGCATGGACTTTAATTGATAAACAGCTACATTGTAAATGATCTCCATGTTCATTTTACATAAAATTATTGATGATGCTTTTATGAGTACTCTTTAAAATAAATTGCAATGTATTGCCTGAATAGTAAGACATTTTCCACTCAAGTTCTTCTTCCGCTTTTAACCAAACATTCTTAGTATAATGTCAAAATAACAAGGTCTGTCATCATTCAGTTTTTACAGTATCACTTCTAATAAACAGGAACGTAAACAACATAAAATCCATAAGGCAAACATTTACACATTTGTCTTGACCACTTCAGGATATTCTTGGAAAATCAGGACAACACTGTGACTCTCAACTATTAATATAAACTGGTGAATTGACAGGTAGGCTGACATTGCCTATCCATAGAGCCTGAAGGGTTCAAGAACACCATTTGCAAATGTATTTTCCAAATTTTCATAGGTGCTTACTCCACGCCACGCCCAGTCGTAGGCATCAAGACTACACTACTGATTGAACAGACATGGCTACTGCACTCAAGGATTCCAAGCCATCACTGCATGACTTCTCATTACAATTACATGTAGAGACAGACAGACAGACACACACACACACACACACACACACACACACACACCTCTCCACGCAGGTGTTTTTTGATCTTTTTCAAAGGAAAGAATTGGGCAGTTTCAAAGTCAATGCTTACTGCTCAGAAAAGCAGAGGTCATGAATGTTTCATTGATACATCTCAGATGTTATCTTCTATGAATGAAGTGTTTCTATGCAACTTGATTGTGAAAATTATCTGCCTACAGGGATTCAGAGAAAAATGAAAACTATTTTAAGCGGGTGTTTCCTGCATGAGAAAAGGATTATGATGCTGCATTGTCAATTTCAAAACTGCAGTTTTTGAAAAAGTCATGCCCACCACCACAGCAATGAAAATGCCATCAGTCATGTACTCTTCTTACACCATGAAACTTGGCCTGAAATTAATTTTTGGCTACATCTACATTTCTGATTAATTTTTCCAATGCAGAAAGTGTACACTCATGACATTTAAAGAAATGAACATTGACGCATATTGCCTCAACTCAGAGAAACAAGTAAGAGCAAATTTCATCATGTTATATATAACAAAACAGTGTTTTTGTGTGAATGATCAGTTAAAGGGTTTCCAAATGCATTTTACTTTTCTTTGATATGCATTCACAAACCCTGTTGACATTAATGAGAATTACTCAAGTGTATTGAGAAAGAGTAGGCCTTTTGTGTATACTCATACACTGAAGCCATAAATTTTCATACTTTTAAAGAAACCCATTTGATTGTTTTAGTGTGAAGTTGAGTTAAAATCACTGGCACACATTGCACGAGGTAGAGAGAAAAATATGGTTAACAGGGAGAAAAGGTTCAAGGCATTAAGTACCTCAAGATACACTTCCGTAAACTGTGAGTTTTCCTTAACCACCCAGGACAGGAGCTGGTTTCTTAATTATCTTTTCTTACTAAATGAGAATTATGTTGTCACTGTGTGGAGAGAGGAAGGACCACAAGATGGTCTCAGTGGCTCTTTCCTGGCTGTCTGGCAAGAAACTGCAGCAGGAGAGACTGCCCATGGACTCAACTTTCCACAAGGTCTCCAGGTGCTGGAAGCAAACTCCATCTGCAAGGCCCCTGTCTTGGTTTGCAAGACTATTCTCATGCTTACAAAGACCTCCTCTTTATGCCCATCCTATAAAGAAATGGAGTGTAACGAGAGCTGGATATATCCAGCACATGGGCCTAAGTGCTCCTATCCATAAGACTATGAGACCATGTGAGCTTCGGGCATCCCTGACCCCTCTACCAGTGACCCCAGCTGGTATCACGGGACAGTTGCCCAAGCCTTCCACTAACACCACCTGCCTCAGAATCTTTTTCCAGAGAATAGTTAATTTTTCTTGGTGAGTATTTTACAAGTTCATTAGATGAAAGTTCGTCTGTAAACAGAGAGAACTTTCAGTAGAAAAATAATTATACGTAACTTGGTTTTCTCCATCCTAGGAAATCAGAGGCTCTGCCACCTACATATTTTTAATCAGGACATACGCTTCTAACAGAAGGAACAGTGAGAAGAGAAATTGGGGTGAGTGATAGCAAGCATAAAATTAAAAACGTACACATTTGCCGTTACATAGGATTTGCTTATTGCAGTTTTTAGCATCTTTGCGATGCAAATAGAAACAAAAAGATTGAATGCCAGGCAAGCTGTTGGAGAGAGTCTGGGACAGTCAACGTTATCTACAAATACTTTTGAGATAAATAAAATTACTTCAAATAAATATATCTGAACACTTTAGAATGGATATCTCCTGTCCCATATTCAGAATTAAGATGAAATACTAATCAGCCTTTCAGGTTTTCTACTTAATTACTCAAAATCAAAACAAGTGGCTAATCTTTGATTAAGCAGAATTCAGCCGAGCAGGATTTGACACTGATGCTTGAGCCACATGTCTGAGGACACCAAAGCCACAGCTCTCATCTAAAAGAATTCAGTATATTCATTTATTTCAGTGTGCCCATTTGGACAAATGACCGAGGATCTTTCAGCTGCCATTTTAAATCACAGCATTTCACAGTACAGTATGATGGCAGCTTACATCTTTTGAGAGAGTTTTCTACTAGGAATACCTACCGCAATTATGCAGTTCACAAGAAATGCAGAGGAAAGGTGTTGCTACATCCCAAGGCAGAGTGAAACTCTGATGCAACTATGTGAAAACCTGCCAGTACTTCATGATTCATTATTTTACTAACTACAAACTTAAGTCTTAGGACCTAAATGGCCATATGATGTTTTATGCATTTGGATTCTCCCTTCCGCACTACATACTAAAAACAGGAGAAAGTCTCTGCTGAAGGCATCTGTAGATTCAGTACTTTGAGGCTGATGATGGCTACTTTGGGCTCCAATTGCTGTGGTGATACGTAGCGATCCCCAACCTTCTCAGCCATCTATGACTATTCTACTACCTGCTTTAATTACGACGATGGAGAGGAATTACTTTTAGGAAGGTATGTGCTAAGAAACCGTTATTTCCTTTAGTTTCCAACATCTCAACGGTAATGCAGTTTGCTGCAGTTGCCAGTTTCCCGAGACTGTAAGCAGAGAAACCTGGAAGATCATCACATCTGCGGGCATTTGAACCATGAAAAAGTTACTATGTAGCAAAGTGCTGAAGAATCTAAAAGGTTGATAAAGCCAAGGGACTTCTGCCCACATACAGACAGATAATGGCAGTGCAGTTTATTTCATTTACTAACTGAATGTATTAAAACTAGAAAGATTGTGGCCTGGAAGAGTCAGACACAACTGGGGAGACAAACTCACTCTGCTACTCATGGGTTAAATGACCTTGGGTTAACCAAAGATGCAGTTTCCTCACCTGCAAAATGTATGTAAGTGTATTTCTTTCATGAAGTTTTTTAAAAAAATATGAGGGATAGGGATTCTGGCACTAGAGAAAGTGAAATAATTCTATGCAATAAGTAAACTCAGACCCATTGAAGCTAAGTGAGAGACTGTTTACGATGGAGCCAGAGCAAGATCCCAGATCCCTATATGGGGTATAGTCCTCCCTGTAGTATACAGAACTACTGCGTGTGTGCATGCATGCGTGTGTGTGCATTTAATTCAGATGACCTGAGGCTGGTGCCACTTCTACTTAGCCAAGATGGTTATCTCATCCCCAGCACCACTTCCTCCTTTCTCTGAATCTTTTGGATTCCCTTTTTCTTATAAGGAAACTTGAGATTGTCTTGGCTAGGAACACTGACACTTGATCCTGTTCTGAAACATGTATGCTTTTCTTTCTTGGACATCTCCACAGTGGGAAACCCTCCTGTCTATGGTGTAATTACTAAGCATCGCCATATTAACAATAAACAACAAAAACAACTAATTTGGGTAATTTCGGTCAAGTCCCTTGGCTTCTGTAAGCCTTGGTTTCCTCATTCTTAGAACTCCGGGATTATTTTTTTATAAAATCCATCATTAGCCAGAAAAATTTAATATTAATACACCATATCAAAACTTTCACTACAGGTGCATCAAAGAACTACATATAAAAGGAAAAATATAAAACTTTTAAAATAAATCTAGGAGAATATTTTATAACCTTACACTTCAGGAGATCTTAAATAACAGTAGATACTCATAAGCCAAAAACGAAAATGGAGCTATCTCTCCATGAAGAAATATATATATATATAAGGCCATAGACCCCATAAGCAAAGTCAAAAGATAAATAAAAGATTAGAGGAAAACACTTTAAAAACCTACAATAGCCCAAATAAACAAAAAAGCTCTAAAATGGATAAGCTAACCACTATAAAAATGGACAAATGCTATGAAAAGGTGTTTTACATATCATAAAATGCTAAAGAATCACAATCTCAGTAATAGAGAAATATGCAAATTATAAAAACAAGTAAGTACCAAACTTTTGTCCAATAATTTGACGAGATCGTTAAAGACACAACATTCAGCCCTGGTAAAGGCATAGGAAAATATTTTCTCCCAGACACTCTTATTAAGCTTATAAATTATGACAAATTTTTGGAAAAAGTCATCTGGAAATATCTATTAAACTTTAAAATTGCCTACCCTTTGCACCAAAAAACCTACTCTGGGAAAGTATCCAACTGAAATGAAAGTACAAGTACTTCAAGATAGGTAGATGGATGGATAGATGTATGGATAGACAGATAGACAGACAGATATAGATAGATTTATAGTAGCATTATAAGTAATAGGAAGAAAACTGGGGACAGTCTGAAGTACCCATTTATAAAGAAATATTTTGATTAATTAGGTCATATCCATTTAAAAAATTCTCTGAGCTCTTAAAGAGGATTAGACAGATTTGTATGTATCAACTGGGAAAAAAGATTACTATTGTTGAAAAAAATACAAGTTTATATATATATTATTTGATCATGACATTGTTTTTAACTATATGCATAAATGTATTTTATATTTTTATAAGCAAAGAATATAATAATGGAAATTTGGGGATTTGTACAAGTCAGTCCCTAAGGAATTCCCTTTGAGAGGCAGGCTTAAAAGAACAAAATGGGAACATATCTGTTTACAGCAGGCATTCCTATATCGTTTGGATTTTGCTACAAGTGTGTAAGACTTTGAAACACACACATAGTGTAGTAAGGACTTGAGCAGATATATGTGCAGAAGGCTAATGGAGCACAAGAGGAGCGATTCACATTTCTGGAGAAGTCAGGGAAGTTATCATACTGAAGGTAGCCTTTGAGCTGAATCCTGGGAAAACTTTAGGAATGTAACTTTCATTGGTTTATAATTTTGGAGCTATGGGATGCAGGCCTGACCCTCTCATTAACTCCTTTGATATTTTGATTTTACATTCTAAATATCTCTCAAATATACCCCCTTCTGCAATCCAATAACTTTTAAGCATATATATATATATATATATATGTACTCAAACTCACTCATAATAATCAAATTCAAATTCAAATGGTATATCACACATCCAATTCAGATTGGAAAAGTCTGATCATCAACATCAAAAAGTCTGAAGGTAACAGTATTTGGATAAGAGATGAGGAAAAAAAGGCAATCATATCCTGCGGGTGGGAGCAAAAATTGATACAAACCCTATGGAGGGCTGTTTGGCAAAATCTGGGAAATTTAAGATTTGATACTACATTCAATTTCTAGGAATGTATCCCACAAATATACTTACATAGGTATACAAATGCACATGGTCAAAAATATTTATGGCAGAACTCTTTGTATTAGCAAAGGGTTAGAAATAATGTAAATATCTATCCTTGTGAATAAGTTAAGTAAATTATATCCGTAACAGAATACTATCTAATCTAAAAAAGAAGAGGAAGGCAGAATTATCTACTGATGTACTACATAAAAAACAAAGTACAGTGTATTAGTCTAATTTAAAAATATATATATGTATATCTATGCTTATCTATTTCTAAGTACATACACAAATACCTACATATAAACATGTATACAGAAACATTTGTATAAACATAGACTCTCTCTCTGAATAGATTTATAACAACCTATTTACTGCTTAAAGAACTTCAGTAGCTTCTCACTACTTCCGAGGAAAAAAACAGTAAATTCTCTACCACATTTGCACGTTCTCTCATGTCTTGCTAACTGATAAATATCAAATTAAGACACTACTCAGCAATCGTCTTTAAAGAATTTCAGATATATTCAATACATTGGAATATAGACACACCAATCTCCCACAGACCTCTACTTCCCACACAGATTTGCTCTCTCCACCGCTATTCTGTTCTTTATTCATCCACCCTCTATCATGTCTACTTCTGATGACTAGACTTCTGAAAGACTGGTTTATAAACCAATAAACCATATAAAACTGCATCTTCATTAAACAAACCACAATCGCTATCATAATGTCTATTTTATTTTCTTACTGCTATGTATAACTATCTGAGATTAATGCGTTTAATATCCTCACTGGCCACTAGAATGCATGTTTCATAAGGGCAAGGACCGTATCTGGATTAGTGTATCCCCATTGCTTAGAACAGTGTCTAGCAGATGGTTGATGTTTCTTCTATCTTTACTGAATGAATAAATAGGAATAGACCAAAATTTTTTAAAGAACTATATAAAATAATTTGAGCAATGGAAAGAATAGGAGCAGGAAAAAATGAAGGCTAGAATGAGGTTTTTAGTGGGTGATGAAATAAAATTCATATTTTATGGCAAAACAAGAAAAATTTAAAGTTTTTCTTTGCCCATTTGGGACTCCTCCCTTCCCTTTAGTGTATATTGTGCATCCGCACTAACCAGATCTCCTTAGGAGATAACCTTCCTTCCACGATGACCCATGACCCACCACTTGCTTTGTATGTGTGGATCTGGATTGTGGAAACTGTCAATAACGTACAGCCCTCTGTTTCAAAAACTTATATAACTGTGCTTTCACCTCTAAGGGGCAGAACGGTTCTCACAGCTTTATAAAAGGCAGTTCCCAGGTTATAATCCTCAGTTTGGCTCTAATAAAATTTTCCATTTTGTTCTTAGATCGACTGATTTATTTTGCATCTACATGGGTGATGTTTTGCCCAACCAGATTCCCTTTACCAGACCAGCACACCCATCCCTCAGCTGCTATAGATGTTGGTTGCTCACAGCTCACAGCTGCCTCTTATCCAGAGTTTCACCCTGACTAAACGGGAGCCAACAAGCTACTTGACTCACCCCAGGGCAGTCCACAGCCAGCCTCTGGCCCTTTTGCTCCCCAAAGGATCTGGCTAAAGCTAGAATCCAAAGGAAACTACATATGTGTTTAGCTCCTTGCCATGCCCTTTCCTAACTTCTCTCACTCTTTTTCTTTTGAGGGCCCTGAGAGTCCCGAGAATAAAGGAATGGGAAATTTTGGAAAGGGTTATTTGAGAAGATGCACTTGAGAAACAAACTGCAGATTCACCTGAACCCTCTGTTCATGCGGAAGTGAACTAGCTTTCACCTCTTGTTAGAAGACAAAGTCCTCTCCCCTCAACCCCACCCTTGCTTGAAGACGACATAAATACCTCAAATGAAGCAAGGTTGTTCCTAAGACAAGGTGTGCCCTCTGCAGGATTTGTCCCTCCTTCCCCCTGGCCATCAGATCCATAAATAGCATAAAGTCACAGCATGGCCCAAATCAGAAATGCTGGGCATACCAAAGAAGGAGCGGATTACATGCTGAAAGATCTGTAGGACCTAACCTGTATCTAGCAACAGAAACCAGGAGAGTATCCCCAGGAATGAACCTTGAGGATGCTAGATCAAGAGTGAAGTACTATAAAAGCTGGGTAAGAGAGTTTATCAATTAGGGATTCTCTTCCATGACACTGCCATTAACGTACCACCCTCTCAGTTTCTTACTGGGCCATTTTCCCCCTTTCATCTACCTATTTCTCCTAAGGGAAGCATCCTGATCAAATGAATAAATGAATGAGTGGCCTACAGCCCCTATCAATGGTGGTTCAATGGAGACTACCTAGAGCCACTGAACATGGGGAAGAATGCTCCCTCAGGAAACAACCTTATAGAGAGAGTAACACAAATTAAATAGTGCTTGATAAACCTATTTAGCAACAGATTCCTTTTCTACACAGCAAACGCATTCAAAATCTACCTCAGTTGTCACCTTTTCATGGTCCTTATTCTCAACCCTTGAAGAATAACTTGTTCTTTCATTTGGTTTCCCACAGCATTTTATTCTAACCTATTTATACCACTTAAGACACATTATATAGTTATAGATGATGTCTAATCACCTTTATATTCCCAGCATTTAACACGGCATGTAGAAAGTGTCATATACCTTCTTACTAAATTGAAATATATGCCCTCATGTTATCAATAATAACAAAGTTAACATGTGTCAAGAATTAATAGATAGGTTTCATTGTTGTTTTTTTAGATATCTCCCCCACCCCCAACCTGTTTTTTTTGCATTGATACTTTATTAGAGTTACATGAGTTTTTAGAACATGACCCTATAATGTATTAACTGGTAGAGTTTGACCAACTATGTTGGCAGCCTTTTCTAAAGCAAGAAAAAAAAAATTATTTTACCTATTTTTTGGAATTTTTTATTTGAAAAATTTCAAGCATTAGCAAAAGTAAAGAGAAAATTATACTGACTGTCCTTCTTCAACAATTACCAACTTCTGGCCAGTCTTGTTTCACATATTTCCCAATTACCCCCCTACATAGTTATTTTGAAGTAAATTACAGACGTCATATTATGTCACTCATAAATATTTCTGTACATACCTCTAAATATTAAGGACTATTTTTTTAAAAAACTGTTAAAAAACAGAATTCAACTTAGTAAATTTTAAAGATCATATTGGCTTTTTCAGTAAAACATGAATCAGGCAGCATTTAATCTAGCATACAGAAAGGAGCTCCCAGGAACGGTACAAAATGAAACACTTTTATGGGCAGAAAGGAGCAGGAACAAGGAAGTTACACTACGCAGAAAAGAAGATTGGTTATGGCAAGATCACTTTCCTTTAGGGGATGACGGGGTCTATCAGGCCAATTACCTAACTAGTGCTGATGAGGTGCTTCCCGACCTATGACTCCATTTCTGAGACAGCCAAAACTATAATTAAGCGTCAGTTTGGTGACATAGGATTTAGCACAAGCAACTCCATTTGGGGCATGTTGTCTTGTTTTTAACAAAACATAACCGCAATACCATTATCACTTCTAAAAAACATACCTCAGTTCATTCTTAATATTATCAAACTTTCAGTCAGTGTCCAATCTTGGGGGGTAATTTTGAACATTTCAGGAGAAGAAGGTAAATGTCTGCTCATTTTGCACAAACTAGAGTGAGAATATTCATTGTAGCCAAGGATGTAGCTTACTGAATTCAAATAATTCTGCGGTGGAATTATTCACAATAAGAAGTTAATATATCACTTTCACTATCACATCAGAAAGAGAGAAACAAGAGTAGAAGTGAATGTCCGAGGTTCTTCTCAGCTGGGATTTCCAGGGAGTCCCAGAGAGATGGTATTCAAACTTCCCCCTCCACTGATGATCACAGTCAAGGGCTGATTATAATACAGGAATGTGGTAGTTACATATTTGTGCTAAACACCCAATTTTACCTCTTTATTATGTAATTACTGATTACTGGAAACTAAAGCTAATAAAGAAATGCTAAGATTCTCTTCCCCATAGGAGTACAGTAACAACTCTGAATTATGCAGTATTTTAGAAAATGGATTAAAAAATATCTTATTTGCAATTTAAATACTCAACAGTCCTCACATTTCTATTGCATGATGGAGTAACAACCATCTTTACAATGAGCATACCATAAAAGAAGGAATTAACACAAATGTCTTACCTCCTCGGATTCCTCCTCGTGGACGTGCTTTGGCGCTGAGAATGCTGAATCTATTACTCCCCTACCCAAAGTAGTATTTTAAGAAAGGGAAAGCCATTCAATTAACCATGATTAACTATATGCTTCCCTAATAACAAACAGAGTTATCTGAATATTCTACTCTTCAGCCTTTTGTCCTGACATCAGATGGGCACAGCTTAAAACACAGGTAGGAATAATGGCTTTCCAAGTGAGAATATTAGTTAAACAAGTAGAAATAAAAATAGTATCTGGTGGTGGTGGGAAAAGAGAGCCAGAACTGCAATCTCTTCTGTTCTTTGCTACTTACCAGTTTTGCGATTCAACGAAGTCTCTTCTCTTGATCTTACTCCTTGCCTGTAAAACAATTGTAGGCAATGAATTAGGTCATTTGTAAGGACTATTTCAACTAAGGAGTTTTAGTTAGATTTTGACTCTATTATCTATAATTCTTTACTTCTCATTTTCTTTCTCAATATCAAAAGATACTCCATTAGAAAAGCTGTTAGAATATCATCTTAAACCACACTCAGGACTCGCCAAAAAAGGAGGATCAGGTTGACTCATCCATTGGACTAGAAACTTCATCTATTCTTCTAATTTGCACATTTGAATAACACTGTTTCATAAAGAATCTTGTTTCTTGTCACTGTCAAATGATACAGTACAAAGACTCATTAATATAAGTTCTAGGTGGGCAGCAGAAAAAAAAATTATTATTAATGTCAACCCTTTAAAATTGATTGCTGTACTAGCTCATCTCAGACAGCAAACTGACTTACTAAGGGTGCATAGATTCCCAACTACACAGAACACTTTTCCAGATTAAAATTTTCTTCTGCATAATGGTTTTTCTTTGTTATTTTTGCTGATATATTTCTCATATGGAAAAGATATTTTAATAAGAAAAAGTACAACCCATCCCACAAATATGAGTCATTCAATAAAACACAACCACACTACCTTTGAATTATGATTACAAAGCAAATAAAATAGTACACGGGCTTAAAGGAAAGTTTATACCCGCTTAATTGGGAAGAAAGGGAAAAAGCAGGGAAGGAGAAAATCTTCAGAGAAAACCATGCTTGAGATCAGTCTTGGCAAATGAATAAAAAAGCAAAACTTAAAGATAGTTCAAGGAAAGGAGTGAGCACAGGGAAGAAATGATGGAAGAGAGAAAAGTAGAGACATCCTGCTAGATATTTTCAATAGATACTTGTTTAATATTCACAGCAATCTAGGTATGATTATTATAATTTTGTAGATGTAGTAACTGAGGTGCAGAGAGATTAATTAACTTGCCCAAGGCTACACACCTAAAAAATAGCAGATTCAGCCTTCAAGCCTAGTTTAAATAACTTCAGAGCCACATTATACTGGGATATTCATTTATTCAAAAAATCATTTATTGAGCACTCACTGTGTATCAAAGACCATATTAAAACCAGTGATACAAAGGGGTCTAAGATATAGTCTCTGCTTGTAAAGAGCCTGTTGGGCTCTTGGACTGAGTTGGGAAACAGCTGCCAAGTTGATCTGCAGTAATCTCACCAGCCTCTTGATTTCTGCTCTCCTCAGTACTCCACAGGGTACCCTAAGTTCATTCTCACAGGGACCAAACTGCGGGTCCCTGTTCTCCACTAATCTGGTTTGAAACAGGATTTTTCTGGAGCAAGTAGGAGCCAGCAGAGGGCTGCTTGGAAAAACAGCTAAGAGATGCTTCTATCTTGAAGGAGTTGCCACCGTCCCTAGAGAAAAGTCCAGACTCAACTGTCTTGCTCCTCCAGTTTCCTACATAGACCCTAGACACTTTGAATATATACTCAGGAGCAGAAATACCCCATTCTGTTTCCCTTTCCTGGAGCAAAAGTGCCCAAGAAAAGGATGAATCCCCCTCTCTCCCTTGCCTGGTGAAGATCTAGGAGGCCAAAGTAAAAATAGCTCCTCATAGCTTTCTTCTATTTTTTTTTTTATTTTTTATTTTTTTTGCGGTACATGGGCCTCTCACTGCTGTGGCCTCCCCCATTGTGGAGCACAGGCTCCGGACGCGCAGGCTCAGCGGCCATGGCCCACGGGCCCAGCCGCTCTGCGGCATGTGGGATCTTCCCAGACCTGGGCATGAACCCGTGTACCCTGCTTCGGCAGGTGGACTCTCAACCACTGTGCCACCAGGGAAGCCCTCTTTCTACTCTTTGACATTCTCTTTGTCCCTAACAATGCATTTCTCCCCACTCCTTATTTTCATGTTTCTTGATGTGCTAACAGATAAAGCAAACCGCCCTCCTTCTTAAGAATGCTAAACTAGAAACACCACTGTGTTTCCTAGTCTTGCAAAGCTTACTCACCTCCTCCAATCTCAAAACACATTGAGTCTAGCGTGTGCCCAATCTCTATATGTCTTGAGCATTTCTCGGGACCTAAGAGAACAAGGCTTGTCTATAGGCTTTGAGCACTGAGCAGAAGGGATGTCCAGATCTCAGGGGCTAGTGATATAATATGGAGGCACTTCCCATTCTAGATGACCATTAATAAGGATAATTTCTGCAGAACACTGCCCTGCAGTGCAATTATCAACCAGATAGAAAACCTAATTGTCCCTTATCATCTTTAACTGGATTTGGAGAAAAGAAATGCCTCAGCCAGAGACTAGGAAAAGACTGCATAAACTGAGTATTTAATAAAAGATATATACACACACATTTTTAATCTGTTTGGCAAATACCTTACTATCATGCTTTTATCTTCTGTTTTTTAGGAAAATGGGAGAGACCTTCAATATTGCTCTTAGGATACGACTGTGAATGTGAGGGGTGGGAAGTGAGATTAGAGGTGGTCTACAGCCTAAAACTAGAATTCATTTAAATTTTCCTTTTCATTCCTTAGATGAAGCTTAGGTCACTTCAAAAAAAAATCTATATATACCTGTTTCTTCCTGATTGATTTATTAATACATATTGGAAGAGCTTGATACATTTTGATTGCTAGAGGTGCACTACTAACCTATGAAAAATCGAAGTCAAAATCGCCTTAGCAACTGCTTAAAAATGTCCTGAAGTTTATTAGCTGTAAATGTTGCAAAGCTGTGTTTATTTGGTTTCTAACTTTTAATATAGCCCAAAAAACAAATTAAGAGCTATTAAACCCTGACTTATTTTGAATCTCTCTCATAAGTCCATTCTATTATCAAAATAAAATGGGACCCAACAGTTCAAAGACATAAAGTTTGCTTTACCTCAAACAAAGATAGCTAAAATATTAGAAACGAGGAAGAAGTGAGAATTTTCTGGAAAGGCTTAATATTTTCTTACCAGCCAGCACACTTGCTTTGCAAAACCTTTCAACTGAACAATGGTTTGTAGTATCCTCAGCCTTCAGTTTTCTTTCAAATCCTCTTTTGTAGACATTTCCTAGCTCTCTCAACACTGCTTGACAGTTTTGTTGTTTCAGGCTGATTTTCTGCAATTTTACTTCTCTGCTGTCTGGATGATTTTATTATTTGCCATATTCTCTCTTTCAGATTGGAGGTTTTATTCTGGTTTTGGCTTGCTGGGATTTTGGCAGGCTACTGCTCTAAAATACAAGAGCTTTGGAAGCTATGCAGATGGCAAATGTAGTGTTTGTGTGCTCTCATTCATGATGGGCTTCCGTCTTTCTATAACACGTGGGAAAACTGCCAACTCTTATTTCCTGTGCCCACTTCTGACATATTTAAGCAAAAATGCAGTAGTGACTCACAGAGCTGAAGGCTTTTTAGTTTGGGTAGGCTCTGGTGCTTGGAATCTAAAAGAAAAAGTTTCTGTTGATACTTAGCATTAATCTTCTTACATTTGTTTTCTATCTCAGCACGTATTTGATGAGTCCATTTACCTTTGAAGTTAACATCTTCTTCCTTTTAGAAGAGTTAAATGATTACCTAATATTTTCTTTTGTTTTTTACTGTTTGTTCTTCCCTAAGCCAGTACACAGAACAATTACATTTATTTTCCAAAGACCATCTTGCCAAGTATTACCATTAAAATAATAAGACCGACTCTCTCAATTGAAGTTTAATGACCTTGTTTCCAGAAATGGCACCTTGAAGAAAAGTATTCATTTTGGTATGTAGATTCAAAAGCATAAACTTACATAAAATATTCCTTTTCAGAAAAGGGTGAACAATTTTGCCACACCATGGATCAGATATTTAGGACCCGCTAGCAAACCAAGGGTGTTCAAAGTACAATCTCATAACAATAGTGAAATACTGTTTGGAATTCTTAAGCAAAGGGCATATTTTTGCCATGTCACTACTGCAGTGTGAGAACTGGAAATAATAAAGTTCTGCCAATGCCTCAGTTTCCCTTGACTATGGCTTTTTTCTCCTGCAGGAAGATGCATTGGGGAAAACATAATTAATTAATTTCTGTTCAATCTGAAAGTCCAGCACAAAAACATATAAGCACTCAGCATAAGAAAACAGACCTTCACAAATATAACTTCATATTCTCTGGAATACTACATAGTGTTTATTGATTTATGGACTCTACTATAAAAAGGCACACAACTTTGCTCCTGGTCACACATAAATAATATGACATATAAGCAACTGGCCTGATTCTAATTATGCCCTCACTCAATAGGAATCTAAATTCAGTGGGAATTCTGCATGAATAATTAATGGAATCTTAACCATGGAACACAAAAACAAGGAATCCAGATATCCTGAGAGACTTCCAATACCTCACCCAGAACTTGGGCAATATAATTCTCCATCACAAGGACTCTCCTTCTAGCAAGACATTTGCTTTCCTAGTCTTGTCTACAAAATGGTAACAGTGCTCTCCCCCCTGTTTATATGTCAAACAAAAAAACACCTCCACCTACTACCAGATGCCCCATGGATGGCAAGGTACCACTCCCATTTGAGAGCCACCGTACACAACGCTGCCTTGGAGGGTCTTCTAACCTAGGACACCAAAGTGACAAAGACAGTTCTGTTCCACATTAAGTAAAGGAGCCCAACCACAAGGCCTGCACAAGCTTCAGGTAGATTGTTTTTCTTTTGTATGAACTGACATTTTGCATTATTAAATATTCAAGTTATTTAACTTGATCAAAATAATACAGAGGTTTATGCAGATAAAAATATAAGGTAAAGAAAATAAAACTAAATATGAACTTTTGCTCAGGTTCTGATGCATTTTAAGGAGTAGATACTTGTATTTAATTGCACGTGCAGTGAAACTGAAACAAGGAATGGCAATACAAGGGCTAAAGATTACCTTGAATATTTTTCAATAGAAACTTACTTATCATGACAGACATCCACTGACTTCATATCAATCAATGTGAATATTTCAAGTTAGAAAGTTTAGCTCCCTTGTCAATATAACTAAAGAAGTGTGGCTATAGTAACATGTTTTATTAAATGCTTTACTTAAAATAATATTTTATTGTAAAACATTCCTAAAATACACAAAAATATATGTGAAGAAGGGAAAATACATTCCATGTTCTTGAACAGAAAAACACAACATTACGAAGATTGTAATTTTCTCAAATTACTTTATAAATTTAATACAACCTCAATAAAGATACCATAAGAATTGTTTCTAAAGTTATACAAGTTCATTTTAAAGTCTGTATGTAAAAATAACCAAATAATAGCCAGAGAAATCCTAAGAAGTGGGGGAAGGGTACTTCTTCCAGATATTAAAATACATTATAAAGCTTATATAATTAAACTATACGGTACTGGCACATGAATGACCAGACTTACTAGGAGAATGGAACAGAAAGTCCAAAAATGAATCCTAGTCCATAGGGAAGCTTAAAATATAATAAACACAGCATCTCAAATCAGCTTAGAAAATTATACAGTCACATGGAATAGTATATATTTGGATCATTCCTCACATCATGATAAATTTCAAATGCATCAGAGACTGAAATGTAAAAAAAAAAAAACTAACCATACATGTGCTAGAATAAAATGGGTAACTTTCTTTATAATCCAGACTGGAGAACACTTTTCTAATTATGATCAATGTCTAAAATCAATATAGAGATGTGACTAGTAAATTTCTGTAAATTTAAAAAATAATGTCTGCATAGCAAACACACACACCCCATAAGAATAAAAACTGACTAGAAAATAAAATATCAATAACATATCATAGATAAAAGTTTAATACCCTAGGAAATACAAAGAACATTAAACATCTGAGAATAAAGACCAAAAACTCCCTTGAGAATTTGTTAAAAAAAAAAAGAATGAAAGAATAAAGATGCTCACCCTCATTCAAATAAAAAATGCAAATTAAACTTATTCTCAGATATGATTTATCACCAATTCAATTGGCAAACATCTAAAATTTTGACATTCTCTGTGGTTGTCCTGCAGGGAATCAGGCACTCTCATACACTGCTGGTGGGAATGCAAAATGATATAATCCAAGGGAATTTGATGTCTAGCAAAATTATGTATACAATTACCCTTATCTCAGCAATCCCACCACTAGGAAGTTTCTTAAAAATACACTGACAGTAGTAAAAAATGTCATATACAAAGATTATTCATTGTAACAGTATTTGTAATAAGCAAATACTGGAGAAAATTCAATGTCCATAATTAGGAGACTGCTTGAATAAAACACTAATGGAGTACTCCGTAGCTAGAAAAATGAATGAGGACAACCTCACTCTACTGTTATACAGTGATCACCAAGACAAGTTGTTGGGTCGGGGTGGGGTTGGAAGAGTGAGTGAGTGAGTGAGTGAGTGAGTGAGTGTGTGTGTGTGTGTGTGTGTGTGTGTGTGTGTGTGTGTAGGTACAAACATACCCACATGTGTGGGTATTGAGTCAATGCACACGTATATACACATACATATATACTATATATACTATGTGTGTGCATACATATTATTTAAAAAAACAGAAAGATATACCAAAGCTACCAAAAACTGTTACATATAAGAGGAGCAAGGATAAGAATGAAAGTTGTACTTCTATTTTGAGTTTTTACTTGGGAGCATTGTAAATGTTTTACGTAACTAATAAAACTAAAGTTAAACAACAAAAAAGCATCCTTGTATTTTGAAAAGAAATTGAAGCAAATGAATTTACCTGTATGTTAGGTTGGTGGAACAACCATACAAAGAAATGATATTGAGAGATTAAAAATAAAATGTTTTCGTTATACAGTCCTTGTGGGTTATATCTTAAGGACACAAAGAATGAGAAAGAAATCTTAAATTGTACTCAGTGGTCTTATTAGTAGTAGAAATGCTGGCATGTTATTTTGAAACTATTATGAGCATATTGTAGGATAAAAGAACCAAGTAATTATGCCACTAGGAACCAAGATTTTCAAACTAAAAGGAGAAGATATGAATATAAGAATCAAAGTTAAGTAACCTAATATCTGAAATTTGAATTACCACTATTTCTATGAACTCATGAAATATTTTCTCTATACAGTAGTCCCACCTTATCCATGGAGGATATGTTTCCAAGACTGCCCAGTGGAAGCCTGAAACCATGGATAGTGCCAAACCCTATACATACTACGTTTTTTCCTATACTAATGAATGAATAGTGTATACAGCATGGGTACGCAAGACAAAGGGATGATTCACATTCCAGGTGGGAGGGAGCAGGACAGCGTAAGATTTCATTATATAATTTAGAATGCCACGCCATTTAAAACTCATGAATTGTTTATTTCTGGAATTTTCCATTTACTATGTTCAAGACCATGGTTGTCTATGGGTAACTGAAACCATAAAAAGTGAAACTGCAGATAAGGGGAGACTACTGTATAAAGAAGTTTGGGTGTCAAGTCCTGTTCACTGAACAGGAATTAAAAATAAAAAGGTAATTTAGAAACAATGGGCAAATTTAGAGTCCTCATTTTCAAATCAAACTGTCATTTCCTACTAAAAGAACAAAGGTTATTTGGTAAAAATGGGTGATTCCAGGTCTGGGAATATCCAAAATGAGGCTGGGACATCTTGTGGCAAAGAACAAGAAAGATTGTAAAGATTATTGGAGACTAGAGACATAAAAAAAGATACAAGAGCCAACAAGCTCCTATTGGTCCAAAATTGGGTAATTTGAGCACCAGAAAGAAAAATGTCTGAAACTGATTAGAGCACATCAAAATTTTTTTTTAAATCTCTAGTCAACTTTAAAGATGTTAAAATATGAACTCATTACACTGCAAATTGATAAAGACGTGTAATCAAATCTTTATTCTGCATTCTTGTTAAAACTGTATTTTGAGGTAGCAATATTATATGAAGGAAAATTATTCTCTACAGAAGAATTTTAGTGATAACTGCAGAAGAAACTATAAAATTAAAATCACCATACTGTAACCTCTGAAGAAGAAAAGGATCTTGGCAGTGATTATTAACGGGTAATCATTAGGTGAGAGGCTGATGAGAAACCTTATAATTCACTTATGGGGATGAGAACACTAACGCATTTTAGCACCACTAAAAGTGGGGCTTCCTCTCAGCGTGATGCACTAGAAAGTTCACAGCTCTTCCTAGAGTACCATTTGAAGTTCTTTAGCTAAAAGAAAAAAAAGAAAAACAGGGAGAGAGAACCTAATCAAATTAATACTTTAGATTGACCTTTTCTTTTTTTTTTTTTGACTGGAATTGAACCCACGCCCTCAGCAGTGAAAGCATGGTGGAGTCCTAACCACTGGACTGCCAGGGAATTCCCCAGATTGACCCTTTACAGGAAATACAGGGAATGAATGAAAAAGATAGATTAGTAAATGATGTAACAAAGGAACAGGCAGCCAAACCCAGAATGTAAAAAATTCTTCCAAATCTAGTTCATTTTTCCACAAATAAATGGCAAGGAGAAAAAAAGGAGAGGAGAAATTGCCATAGAGAATAAAAAATTATAAACATTTAGGACGTGTAATGTATGTACTTTGTTTAAATTTTGACTTAAACCAATAGTTAAAAGATGTTTTAAGTAATTATGCAAATTAAACATGGACTAGTTATTAATATTATTAGTTATGATAATTGCAATATATTTATGAAAAAATGATTACCCATTAGTAATAATATTCTAAAGAATTTATGGTATCTGGAATTTGTTTTTAAATAATTTAGAAAAAAATTGGGAAGAGAGATGAAACAACATTGCAAAACGTTGATAACTGTTGAGGCTGGAGGACGTGTACATGGCAGTTTATTATGCTATTTTCTACTCTTGTTTGAAAATTACAATAAACATTTATAAAAGTCTATTGACTCTGGCAATGTCTATCTTATGTAACTACTAGTTACTACTCCCCTTGTGCAAGCACTGCAGGAACTATCTTCCAGCATGAGACTCAGATTACATAAATTTCTACTGTTTTTAAAAACTGGTATTTATTCTTTGATCAGGCCTGGTGCGTTTGCCGGCAGAATTTTCAATAAGTTCTATGTCTTAGGCTTTCTTAATCCGTTAAGTAATATCATACAGGAATTTTCTGTATTATCTTTGCAGTGAAACATGAAACAAAATCTGTGAAGGGTCCCCCGTTTTTATTCGATATTTTATCTGAGCGATTCCCAACCTGCAGATCCTGAACCTCTGGCAGACCAGACCACAGAGAAAACCATGAGACTATGAAACATTGTGTGTAGCCTAAATACTATTTACACATAAAAGTAGTATTATATATAAAGTTCACTGAAATACCTTTATGATTGTAAAAATTTCAATTAATGAATACTTAAATTATGACTCCTTTTATGTAGATTGTAGGGGTTTTTTTATACTAACAAACAATGCCCTAATTCTTGACAATACTGAGGATGTCTGCCTACTTGGTTCTGATATTACACAGTGTTTAATTGTCATGCATTTTAGGAACAGCAGCAATTTTTTGTCTTTGAGGAGAATAATTTCCAAAGGGTCCTTATTAAAAAGATTCCTTGAGGGTTCATCATCAGTGGTCCCTCGTTCTCCCTATGTCTAACTCCTCCCTATAAATTGTCAAGAGGTTGAGAAACCCTGCTCCAGTCTATATAAGTAGAATATCATATGAGCAGGGCCCCCTGGAGTTATCCAACATAATCACTGAACACTGGAACTTTTGTCCCTATGGCTACAGAATGCAAAAATACTATCCTATTTATACCACATATAGTATAAAACTGTGCCCTCCTATGGCATAAACAATCTCTACTGGATTTTACCTAAAACTGACCTCCAGGGTAAGTGACTATAGGATGTCAGAGGAACAGGACTGAGAGAAGAAAATGTGCTGGAGCCAAGTGACTCCACATGCTGGCGACTGGCTGCATATTTATGATGGTTGAGTATTATTTATACCATATGAAACCCTGATTCGCTTTTCTACATGCTTAACTGTTTTGTAAATGTCAACAGTGAATTGTTTATACTGTTCTTAAGAACACGGTAACTTCAATTTGAGATTTTTCTTTTCCTTTGATACTCTCTTCCAAATGTTTTCCCTTTCTTAAAATGAGACTTGTCAGGTGTAGTTATGAGTGTGTGACGGCATAATGCTTTACCAAATAAAATGCTGGATTCTTGTTCTTGGTCCTTCATTTTTATGAAATATTAAATCAAATACCATGGGTGGGTGATATGTGTATATGAGGGGAGGATGTACATGAGCTTTACTGTGGAGCTTCCTCTCTCCATAGGCCAAGATAATTTTGGAGAAATCCTGGGTCTAAAACCTTACATGCTAATGGCACCATTGCAATCAGAATGAAATGCAGAAAAATATTTAAGTTAGATAAAGAGATAGGGACTTCCCTCGCGGTCCAGTGGTTAAGACTCTGCACTTCCAATGCAGGGGGTGTGAGTTCGATCCCTGCTTGGGGAACTAAGATCCCACATGCTGCACAGTGCAGCCAAAAAAATAAATAAATAAGTTTAAGAAAAAATAAGATAAAGAGAGAAATCTATCACTATTTCAAAGAAATCTGAAAATAGAATATTGGGACTATCACTGAGACCCATATTAATTCTCTCCCTGGTCCTCTGTTCATACTTGTTATACTGTTTTACTTAAACAATTCTTTGCCTGGGTCTCTGTCTATGCTTGGTTTTGTTTGTTTCTTTGTTTTTGAGATAGTAAAAGGTAAAGAAACTCATTACTAGGAGATATCTCTATATATGAAAATCCTTGCTTCATCTGTCAAGAACCAGTTATCTATCTTTAATTTTGTCTGTAGCCAAAGAAATTTTTAACATTTAATATTTATAGCTAAATTAATTTAAGATCATAGATGGAAGGGAAGTTTTTCTAGAGACAGAGCAGATAAGAGACTTAGCAACATACCCACTGATTTTACCTGTAATGACCAGACCTCTGGGTCACTTTGATAAACCTGATAACTATAAATTCAGAGGTAAAATGAAGAGTGATAAGAAGAGTAACATGAACCTAAGATTAAAGTGACGACCTAAGAGACTAGTTAAAATAGATTAGTTCCCCTGTAGCACTCATCAATGACATTTCAAAGAACAGATAGACCAATGCTGTCTGATAGAGGTGACACTTAGGATGGGTTTTATTGTTTTGGTTTTGTCTCAGAAGCAAAAACTCTCTGCTCATACCCATTTGTGTCATAACTGACTAAACCAATAAATTGGCCAGAAAATTTGAAAGAGATGGAGGCACTGGAGGAGTTATCTGATTCAATACCCCTATTTTACATCTGAAGAAATGGAAGGTCATCAAATCACTTCATTGACCAATTCAAGATCTCAGAAGTACAAGGTTATTTTTCCTTCACTTCAAGTTAGTGACAAACATGATTCACCTTTGCCAGCTTTAGCAACCATTATTTACCATCCATTACCTAAGATGATGTGATCCTATTGCCACTTGGAAGAGTAGAATGGTTCAGTCTGTTATTTATAAGCCCTCACAATTAAACAATCAAGCATACACAAAATTTTATTTTTGTGTTCTTTTCTTTTTCTCCCCAGTCATCCCTCAGTCCATTCAGAGCCCACTTCTGCAGGCCTCAGAGAGAAGCTACTCTCCGATATCATCCCCCACCTCTGTTCCCTATATGGTGCCCTCAAGACTTTTCACTGCCCAGTCCAGAGGGTCTTACTCCTTTTGTCCTCATGGCTGTTGCCCTCAGCTGCCATCAAGGCTGGTTTTTTGCCCAATGGAATGGGTAGGAGTTGGGGCTATTCTAGAATCTCTACAGAGATGTTATTTAGGAGCAGTAATCTTTTAAATGATGGTGGAGTGGGAGGTGGAGCCTAGTAGACCTATTAAAACTTCATTTATAAAACAAGCATTTTATTAACAAACAGGGTTTTCTTGATTGTTTGTTGTGGTTTATTGTGGCTTTGAGAGTAGGGGCTGATGGGCATTATGGGGTTAGGATTACTAAAATGCTCATTTGCCTCCTTTTGGCGAGGGTGGTCCACCTATCAGGTCTCACCTATAGGGGGAAGAAATGAAGAAAAATGGTCCTTTCAGACCTGACCTCAAAATGAAACAGCTACTACAGAAACTCATCTTTCTCTGACTAATATTGTCTATCACTTTCAGTAAGACTCTGGTATATCATGCTAAAACAATCTATTTTTTTTTCTCTCTAGCAAAAGCCCCTTGTATTATCTTATCTTCATATGGACTGTGGCCCCAGAGAAGAGGGGGAAAGGGTCTTATTCCAAGAAGGGTGAAGTGAAGAGAAAAACATGAGAAAACAACAGAAACAACATATGCAAAACCCGTCAACCATACCACACTACACAATGTGAGGAAAACATCATATAGGCCCATTGCTCCCTGAAAGTTTTTCTCTAGTCAAATGGTAACAGGAGTACATCTGCAAATAAATTGCCAAGTTGCTGTGGGTTTATGGGAGCTAGGGAAGACAGGGAGGGGGAGAATCAGAAGGATTATCTCCTGGAAATGCTTTTATTGTCTTGAGAGGAGGGACAGTACGTAGCTCTGTTCAGGAAACTGAGCTCTTCTGAGGATCTTACAAATTTATACTCTATCTCTCACCTCTTCCTCTCTGGGGTATTTCATAGGTAGCTTTGCTAACTGCCTGCACAACTACAAATAGGCTCTGTAGCTTTAGATATGGGGTTGTCCTTTTACAGGCAGATTGATGGACTAGGTGTCAAGGCTTTAGAACAGTAGCATGACTGGGACAGACACCATCCCCCATAAATCCAATATTGACAAATGTCCTACTCAATCCAGATGATTCTGTTTCTCAAAGTTGACTTTATCAAGGCATAACGGCAAAGCAAAGGACACGGAAAATAACTGACAAGTTCTGGGAAATGAGCTATCAAGCCCATCATTTGAAGAGGAAAATGTTAACGAACAATTGAGTATTATAAATTATTGTTAAGAATCTCTTAATTGCATCTCTCAGCCTCCAAAAAAATGCCAATAATTCTTGACTATCTAATAAACAGAGATCAACCTGGGTCTACAGATTCTTAAACTGGAGAATTTTTATTTGTAGCTTCTGTTTCATTTCTCAATTCACTGAAGAAAAAGTGAGTTAGCAATGTTGAATAAACTGTAAACTCCACAACATAATATAAAGCTTGAAATGCATCTCATGGGAATTCAAACTTAAGAATACTGAATAGAAATTTTTTGAGAAAATAATTTATATGTCATTATAAAAACACTGCTTTGGGGTCCCCCCCAAAAAATATGGGTTATTTATCAAAAAGCATCACAATCAAGGAATGCCTAACCAACAATTCTTATTTTATAACCCTAATTCCAATATTGGCACTAAACGTCCATTTCCCTTTTCCACGTGATGGCCCTTTACTTGTTATTAGATGTTAGCCCTGTTCACTAATGATTTTCAGCAATATAAAGTGTCATCAATTATAAAATACACCATTATTTTACATACTACTAAGAAAAAATCACAATGACAATTGTTAAGACACATTCCCATTTCAGAGACATCATTACAATATTGAAAATGCACTTCCCCAAACTGAAGAAAAATTATCTCTGGATCTTCACAGAACATTAGTATTAGAAGTAAACAGCTAAGGAGATAAAATGGAGTTCAGTAGGTGACATTTTCTTGCTATTTCTCATATCAAAGTGCATTCATATTTTAGAATTCAGGAAGAGATGTTTATCGTATTTCCGCTTTCCATAGAAAAGAATAAGTAATATAAGGCAAGCCCAACACATCCTATCTACTCAATGTTGAAATTTTGCTAAACGTTTGAAAAACAAATTCAGATTAAAGGAGAACCATCCAGGCATAAATAAACAAGCTATAAACTAGGACCTCATGAAAATAATCACTGCCCTATTCATGCCACGGGACAAAGAAAATCCCCAACTTTGTACTGTCCATTTTAAATATGCTCAGTTTGAAATTTCTTTGAAAATACCATTTGTGTTTGGGCAGCTGTCATCTTTCAGAAGTTCGTACTTACCTTGCACCCTTCCTGTTGCCAAGGGCAGACTAAGCTGAACATGCTTTAAACAACATTCTCCTTGAACTTCTGTAGAACTGTACTGACTGATGTCAGAGCAATGAAATCTTAGAATGTGAGATCCTGTGGCTGAATGTATCCAAAAGAAAAAAAGCCTAAGAATGGACTTCTCCCTCTCCTGACACTAGGAAGGACATTTCATTAGGAACATAAACAATTTTGTTATTTTCTGAGAAGAAACGCACGAATCCCTAATGAGTCTTTAAACAGCAGAAACTCCCCGTTCAGGCTTCTACCACAAAAACAAACTTTGGCCCCAGATTTATTTATGGAAACAAACCTCCACCAAAGCCTTTGGCTAGTGTGCACACCAACATTATATAACTTCTTCTGTGAGTTCCGAACTTCATATATCCATCTTTCTACTTGACATCTCCCCTGGGATGTCTAAAACATGCCACGATTTTAATATGGCCAAATCATTGTGTCCTAACACGTTCCCCTTGTCTTCCCTATCATTTACTGTCATATAGGACACTGCCATCCATCTAGTTGTTCAAACAAACCCAGAAGTCAGACTTTATTTCTCATTTAATTTCACCTATGTCCACTCCAGTAGCAGGTACAAAATATGCCAAACCCTTTCATTCAATTTCCCCTTTTATTAATAATACCCTAGAACGGTCTACCATCGTCTCTTGCCTGGATGTTCTAGCTACTTTCTCCCACAGCCCCTAATCTATTTTCCACACAGAAGCCATAGTGCTATTTTTAAAATCAGATTTTGTTACTCCTCTGCTCTAATTCCTCCAGCTGTTTCCCACTGCATTCCAATAACTCGTTACTTTACTCTCTGTGCTTTGGTTTTCTCACCTATAAAATGAGACTAGTAATGATACCACCTCATTCGATAGCTATGAAGATGAATGACATATATAAAGTTGTATCAACAGTGCTTGGCACACAGACAGTGTCATACAGAGCTGAGTGGTGGTGTTGTTTACAAATGAAATGTCAAGCCCTTATCAAGTCTGACCCTCTCCCACCTCATCTCTTACCATTGTCTTGTTCCTCCGCACATCTGGTCTCTGTCTCTCTCAAGCACGCCAGCTTCATTTCCTTCTTAAGTCCCCGGACCTTCTGTCCTTCCTATGAGACTCAGCCCCCAACCCCCTCTGACCTGGTTCCTTTTAATCGACCAAGTCTCCGATTCTGTGCCACTTCTTTATGAGATTATCTTGACCACCTGAAGTAAATTAGCACTCCTTCCAGGGATGCTATCACCTCACCTTGTTTTATTCCCTTCATAGCACTTTTTAATCTCTGAACTTGTTGCTTATGTATCTGTAAACTTCTTTATCACTTCCGGCTTTGTATAAGTCTATGACAGCAGGGCACATTGCTGTTACTTGCTCTCTGACTTTGGGCAAGTATTTAACCTCTTTGGGTTACAATTCCTCACATGTAAACTAGGTTAATGAATACCTCCATCTTAGCATTATGAGAGTTAAAGCAGTTAGTCCATGTCAGGCACCTACTAGAGCCTGACAAATAGGTAGTCATCACACACTGTGTTCTTTAAAAGAAAAACTAACTAAAATGTGTTGTATAAAGCCAATCTACATCTGAGGAGAGCACTCAGAAGTGGAGATTGATGGAGCATTCGCCTGGTACTCAGAGAAAGCTGCTCTGAGAGCACCTTCACATGTTGGGGCAGGAAGAGTACAGGACCTATCTGCCAGAAGCCTGAGAATTTCCAAGTCCACATAGTGAATTATGATTTTAATCCAGTAAGACACAAAATGTTGGTCTCAGAAGAAAACTGATGGGGACTTTTTGGTCTCCTTCCCTGAAGCCTGCTCCAGCTAGACTCGATGGCTAGAGAAAAACAGCAGGGTCTCTGGTTGATGTTAGTGACCTTGGAATAAAACTCCCAAAATAAGCTCCCAAAGTCTCCCAAGATTGTCTTATGGGCCTGGAGATAACCTGTTACAACTACTTTTACTTAGTAAACTGTTTCCTCCACACCCACTTGGACTCGTCTAAACCTCTGTAAGTCGGTCAATGCAGGGGTGGGGTTCCCCTATTGGAGGGCTCCTTGTAGCACATCCAACCTCCTGGCAGGGAAAACGTTCTCAGATGAACAACAACCCAGGCTTGAGCTATCTCATTCCTTCTGCTAAGTCAATAAATCTTACCATGGCTCACACAGCATGTCATTAGTGGTGTGGGACATTATACTCTTGCACAAAGCCCAAGAAAATTTTACCACTTTTCAATATAGAGCTTTTGACACAACTAGTAAAGCCATCATCCATTTATGCCTGAGATACAGCCAACACTACAAAAAACAGATTGCAATGGGAGGTCATTCATTCTAGCATAAGCCTGGGATTGCTCTGTGATATCTCATTTTAATTACAGAAGTCATAATTAATAAATTTGCATCTTGGTTACTCTCAATCTGTCCATGGTATAATTTTCCCTTTGACTTGTGTCTAAATGAAAGAGCAACTTTTAGCAAGGAGAAACTCTGTATTCAGAGGTAAACACATTCATCTTCCCATTAGTTCTGATGAAATCTATCCACAGGCAGGTTATATGCCAGGACACTGATATATTCCATGAGGATGCACTGCTATGAACTCCATCTCAGCAAAGTCTTCCAGATGGAAAATAAATTAGAAAGCTTCCTCCAGAGAAAATGAGCTAACAGGAAAGATTTGAGTCTCTTAGTTTAGGAGCTTTGCCTAGAGTTAGTTCCTCTTGGGGAAATTCAGTGAATATGTTCTTAGCAATTCTAGGAAGTCCTGAGATCTTTCAAGACAAACATTATGGTCTTATGTAAATTCAAGTAAACTTTCTTTGGGAATATAGCCCAGGGAAGTAGATTTGCAAATAAGTTTTAAGAGTTCATTGCAACTTGACTCTTAAAAGGAAAAATACATGCATATTTACTCTTCCTTGACTTTAGATGAATTCTAACTAGGAATACAGAAGATGTGTAAAATAAAGTGAAGAAAAAACTGGAAATTATCTTCAAGTTTTAGGAGTACATAAAAGTAGCAACATCATGCAAGATGTCCTCAGAAACATAAGGAAGGATATATTAGAATATTTACACCCTCCAAGCAGGATCTAGAAACATGGCCTAAATCAACAGTTACCCATGAACAAGGAACCCACAAGAATGTCATTCTAAATGAGTGATTCCTAAATGTGTCAATGCTAAATTCAAGCAATGACAATCTTTTAGCAGGAGCACGCCATTTCACCCAGTTTTACATCAGGCTGATAACAAACACTACTTCTTCATACATCCTCTCATGTGTTATCTGACTCAAACAGACTCACATTAGGAGCCCACAAACCAATTATCTCTATTTCTATTTGGCAAGGTAACAAAATGCCTTTATCCTCAGAAATAACTTAACGATGGCATCGACATCAATGACATTTTTTATATTGACTGCAGCATAAATTCAGCACACAATTAACAAGGGGTAAGCAGAGATTTAAAATGGAAAAAAACACTTTCAATAAAAACATATTAAAGGAGAAAGATGGTGTAGATAATACTTTTCCATATTTCTATTGCTAAGCATAACTAAAAATCCTGGACATTGTATATAACACAAACATAAGAAGACTGAAAGCTGGAGAAAATAACGTAGACGGTCTAGGGACCTCAGGGCCCAGAAATCAACACAATGGTGAGTTTCCTGGTTTGTTTTGTTCTGTTTTTACTTCATATATCCCCAGACTTGGAACTGAAGAAGCCATTAAACCAGAAATGCCACCAAGCACAGGCAAACAAAAGCCTGCCCTCTCTAGCCAAATAATTAGGAAAAGGATAGCTTAGCAAGGTAGAAAACGTTATAGACAACAGCCACTCTAACCCAGCCAAACAGCACAGAAAGAACTGTGACCCCACCCCCATGCATGCCAGCCAAGGCTGGGTGGAGTGCCTAGACCCCCAACATGGTCAGGCGATAATGAGGCACCACCATCCCCTGCTGGATTGTGAAAAATGAGGAAGAAGCTGGAACTTTCACCACCAATGGAAGGGAACCAGTCCCTCCCCAACAGGGTTGTTGTCAGCGGAAATCATATGCGGGTCCTGGACTTCCACCTCCATCTGGCAATGATGAGGAGCCCCCACCTTCCAGCCCTTGGGTGTCAACAGAGGGCTACTGGGGAAACTGGACATTTATCCACACTTGAAAAGAATGAGATGGCATGCTTCCATCTCAGATGTAGTGTCAGAGAAAGCCAGTTAAAACAGAAGAGTTGAATAAAACTGAGGTACACATAATGTAACACTAAATTGTGTAACTTTTAATCAAAAATCACTCCTCGTACCAAGAATAGGGAAGATCACAAGCTTAACAATAAAAGACAATCAATAGATGCTAACACTGAGATGACAAGATGTTGGAATTATCTGACAAAGATGTGAAAACAGTCATGAGGGAAAAAAAAAGGTCTTCAATAAGCAATTACCATTACACAATAATCAATAAACAAATGAGAAAAAAGTAGAAAGCCTCAGCAAAGAAATAGAAAGTATCAGCAAAGAACTAAATTCAAATTATACAATTATACAACTGGAAAATACAATAACTGAAATAAAAAGCTTAGTGGAAGGACTCAACAGTAGAATGCAATGAACAAATGAAGCAGTGAACGTGAAGACAGAACAATAGAACGAACCCATTCTCAAGAACATAGGAAAGATAGACTGTGAGAAAGAAATGAACAGCACATTAGGGACCTGTGTGACATAAATATATCATCAATAATGTCAGAATATATTATGTCATAAGAAAGGAGAGGAGAAACAGAGTAGAGCTAAAAAGTACCCATACATATAATACCTGAAAATGTCTCAAATTTAGCAAGAGACATAAACCTACAGATTCAATAAATTTAGTGAACACCAATAGGATATTGCAAGGAAACCCACTGCATGACACACCATGAGAGAACTGGGAAAAATTAAACAAACAAACAAAAATTTTGAAAGCAGCAAGAGAAAAAGGACACCTAAACTACAGGAAAAAAATCAATTTGAATGACAATAAATTTCTCATTAGAAACCATAGATATCAGAAGGCAGTGACACAATATTGTTCAAGTGCTGATGGAACAATTTAGATATTTACCCAGCAAAAATATTCTTCAGGAATAAAGGGGAAATCAAGACATTCTTAGATGGAAAGATCAACGAAGATGGTGGAGTAGAAAGATCCTGAGCTCACCTCCTCTCATTGGCACAACAAAATTACAACTATTTACAGAACAACCATCTACCAGAAAAGATCTTCTGCAACTAAAGATATAAAGAAGGAACCACAACAAGACGGTAGAAGAGGCAGAGTCATGATATAGTCAAGTCCCATACCCCCAAGTGGGTGACCAATAATTGCAATTGCACAATCTTCCAAGAATGAATCAGGAAGAAATAGAAAATAGGAACCAACCAATTACTAGTAATGAAACTAAATCAGTAATTAAAAAATACCCAAAAAACAAAAGGCAAGGACCTGATGGCTTCACACACTTAACATTTAGAGATGAGTTAAGACCTATCCTTCTCAAACTATTCAAAAAAATTGCAGAGGAAAGAACACTTCTGAACTCATTCTATGAGGCCAACCCATATACCAAGTATATATATCACAAAAAAAAGAAAATTATAGGCCAATGAATATAGATGTAAAATTCCTCAATAAAATATTAGCAAATGGAATTCAAAAATATATTAAAAGGATAATACTCCATGATCAAGTGTGATGTATCTCAGGGACACAAGGATGGCTCAATATTTGCAAATCAAACAATGTGAAACATCACATTAACACAAGGAAGGATAAAAATCACATGGTTATCTCAACAGATGCAGAAATGTTTGCCATCCATTTATAATAAAAAGTCAATATATTAAAGGTCATAACAAACCTACAGCCAACATCATACACAATGGTGAAAAGCTGAAAATATTTCCTCTAAGATCAGGAGCAAGACAAGGACGAGCACTCTTGCTACTTTTATTCAACACAGTATTAAAAGTCCTAGCCACAGTAATCAGACAATATATGAAAGGAATCTGAATTGGAAAGAAAGAAGTAAAACTGTCACTGTTTGCAGATGACATGATACTATACATATAAAATCCTCAAGATGCCACAAAAAACACCTAGAGCTCATCAATGAATTTGGTAAAGTTGCAGGAAACAAAATGGATATACAGAGATCTGTTTTATTTCCATACACTAACAATAAACTATCTGAAAGAGAAATTAAGGAAACAATCCCATTTACAATTGTATCAAACAGAGTAAAATACCTAGGAATACACCTACCTAAGGAGGTAAAAACCTATATTCAGAAAATTTTAAGACACTGATAAAAGAAACTGAAGACAACACAAAGAAGTTGAAAGATATACCACGTTCATGTATTGGAAGAATTAATACTGTTAAAATGACCATACTGGGGTTTCCGGGAAGATGGCGGAGGAGTAAAACGTGGAGATCACCTTCCTCCCCACAGATACACCAGAAATACATCTACACGTTGAACAACTCCTACAGAACACCTACTGAACGCTGGCAGAAGACCTCAGACCTCCCAAAAGGCAAGAAACTCCCCACGTCCCTGGGTAGGGCAAAAGAAAAAAGAATAAACAGAGACAGAAGGATAGGGACGGGACCTGCACCAGTGTGAGGGAGCTGTGAAGGAGGAAAGTTTTCCACACACTAGGAAGCCCCTTCGCGGGCGGAGACTGCGGGTGGAGGAGGGGGAAAGCTTCGGAGCCGCGGAGGAGAGCACAGAAACAGGGGTGCGGGAGTCAAAGCGGAGAGATTCCCACACAGAGAATCAGTGCCGACCAGCACTCACCAGCCCGAGAGCCTTGTCTGCTCCCCCGCCAGGGCGGGCGGGGCTGGGAGCTGAGGCTCGGGCTTGCGTGAACACAGCCTGCAGGGGGTTAGTGCGCCCCGGCTGGCCGGGAGGGAGTCCGGGGAAAAGTCTGGACCTGCCGAAGAGGCAAGAGACATTTTCTTCCCTCTTTGTTTCCTGGCGCGCGAGGAGAGGGGATTAAGAGCGCTGCTTAAAGGAGCTCCAGAGATGGGTGCGAGCCGCGGCTAAAAGCACGGACGCGAGAGACGGGCATGAGACGCTAAGGCTGCTGCTGTCGCCACCAAGAAGCCTGTGTGCGAGCACAGGTCACTATCCACACCCCCTTCAGCCCGCCACTGCCAGGGTCCCAGAATCCAGGGACAACTTAGCCGGGAGAACGCATGGCGCGCCTCAGGCTAGTGCAACGTCACGCCGGCCTCTGCCGCCGCAGGCTCGCCCCACACTCCGTGCCCCTCCCTCCCCCCGGCCTGAGTGAGCCAGAGTACCCGAATCAGCAGCTCCTTTAACCCCGTCCTGTCTGAGCGGAAGAACAGATGCCCTCGGGCGACCTACACGCAGAGGCGGGGCCAAATCCAAAGCTGAGCCCCAGGGAGCTGTGAGAACAAACAAGAGAAGGGGAAATCTCCCCCAGCAGCCTCACAAGCAGTGGCTTAAAGCTCCACAATCAACTTGATGTACCCTGCATCTGTGGAATACATGAATAGACAATGAAACATCCCAAATTAAGGACGTGGACTTTGAGAAGATTTATGATTTTTTCCACTTTTCCTCTTTTTGTGAGTGTGTATGTGTATGCTTCTGTGTGAGATTTTGTCTGTATAGCTTTGCTTCCACCATTTGTCCTAGGGTTCTATCCGTCCATTTTTTCTCTTAATAATTTTTTATTTTAATAACTTTATTATATTTTATCATACTTTATCTTCTTTCTTTCTTTCTTTTTTTTCTTTTTTTTTTTTTTGCAGTACACGGGCCTCTCATTGTTGTGGCCTCTCCCGTTACGGAGCACAGGCTCTGGACGTGCAGGCTCAGCGGCCATGGCTCACGGGCCCAGCCGCTCCACGGCATGTGGGATCTTCCTGGACCAGGGCACGAACCCATGTCCCCTGCATCAGCAGGCGGACTCTCAACCACTGCAGCACCAGGGAAGCCCTTTCTTTCTTTTTTTCCTTCCTTCCTTCCTTCCTTCCTTCCCTCCTTTCTTTCTTTCTTTTCTTTCTTTCTTTCTCTCTCTCTCTCTCTCTCTCTCTCCCCCTCCCTCCCTCCCCCCCTCCCCCCCTCCCCCCCCCCCTCCCCCCCCCCCCTTCTACTAATTCTTTCTTTCTACTTTTTCTCCCTCTTATTCTGAGCCATGTGGATGAAAGGCTCTTGGTGCTGCAGCCAGGAGTCAGGGCTGTGCCTCTGAGGTGGGAGAGTCAACTTCAGGACACTGGTCCACAAGAGACCTCCCAGCACCACATAATATCAAACAGCAAAAATCTCCCAGAGATCTCCATCTCAACACCAGCACCCAGCTTCACTCAACGACCAGCAAGCTACAGTGCTGGACATCCTATGCCAAACAACTAGCAAGACAGGAACACAACCCCACCAATTAGCAGAGAGGCTGCCTAAAATCATAATAAGTCCACAGACACCCCAAAACACACCACCAAACGGGGACCTGCCCACCAGAAAGACAAGATCCAGCCTCATCCACCAGAATACAGGCACTAGTCCCATCCACCAGGAAGCATACACAACTCACTGAACCAACATTAGCCACTGGAGACAGACACCAAAAACGAGAACTACAAACCTGCAACCTGCAAAAAGGAGACCCCAAACACAGTAAGATAAGCAAAATGAGAAGACAGAAAAACACACAGCAGATGAAGGAGCAAGATAAAAACCCACCAGACCTAACAAATGAAGAGGAAATAGGCAGTCCACCTGAAAAAGAATTCAGAATAATGACAGTAAAGATGATCCAAAATCTTGGAAATAGAATAGACAAAATGCAAGAAACATTTAACAAGGACCTAGAAGAACTAAAGATGAAACAAACAACGATGAACAACACAATAAATGAAATGAAAAATACTCTAGATGGGATCAAGGCAGAAGAACGGATAAGGGACCTGGAAGATAAAATAGTGGAAATAACTACTGCATAGCAGAATAAAGAGAAAAGAATGAAAAGAACTGAGGACAGTCTCAGAGACCTCTGGGACAACATTAAACGCACCAACATGCGAATTATAGGGGTTCCAGAAGAAGAGAAAAAGAAAGGGACTGAGAAGATATTTGAAGAGATTATAGTTGAAAACTTCCCTAATATGGGACAGGAAATAGTTAATCAAGTCCAGGAAGCACAGAGAGTCCCATACAGGATAAATCCAAGGAGAAATACGCCAAGACACATATTAATCAAACTATCAAAAATTAAATACAAAGAAAACATATTAAAAGCAGCAAGGGAAAAACAACAAATAACACACAAGGGAATCCCCATAAGGTTAACAGCTGATCTTTCAGCAGAAACTACAAGCCAGAAGGGACTGGCAGGACATATTTAAAGTGAAGAAGGAGAAAAACCTGCAACCAAGATTACTCTACCCAACAAGGATCTCTTTCAGATTTGATGAAGAAATTAAAACCTTTACAGACAAGGAAAAGCTCTACAACAACTGCTAAAGGAACTTCTCTAGGCAAGAAACACAAGAGAAAGAAAAGACCTAAAATAAAGAACCCAAAACTATTAAGAAAATGAGAATAGGAAAATACATATCGATAATTACCTTAAATGTAAATGGACTAAATGCTCCCACCAAAAGACACAGATTGGCTGAATGGATACAAAAACAAGACCCATATATTTGCTGTCTACAAGAGACCCACTACAGACCTAGAGATACATACAGACTGAAAGTAAGGGGATGGAAAAAGATATTCCATGCAAATGGAAACCAAAAGAAAGCTGGAGTAGCAATTCTCATATCAGACAAAATAGACTTTAAAATAAGGACTATTAGAAGAGACAAAGAAGGATACTACATAATGATCAAGGGATCGATCCAAGAAGAAGATATAACAATTGTAAATATTTATGCACCCAACATAGGAGCACCACAATACATAAGGCAAATCCTAACAGCCATAAAAGGGGAAATCGACTGTAACACATTCATTGTCAGAGACTTTAACACCCCACCTTCACCAATGGACAGATCATCCAAAATGAAAATAAATAAGGAAACACAAGCTTTAAATGATACATTAAACATGATGGATGTAATTGATATTTATAGGACAAACCATCCAAAAACAAAAGAATACACATTTTTCTCAAGTGCTCATGGAAATTCTCCAGGATAGATCATATCTTGGGTCACAAATCAAGCATTGGTAAATTTAAGAAAATTGAAATTATATCAAGTATCTTTTCCGACCACAACGCTATGAGACTAGATATCAATTACAGGAAAAGATTTGTAAAAAATACAAACACATGGAGGCTAAACAATACAATACTTAATAACGAAGTGATCACTGAAGAAATAAAAGAGGAAATCAAAAAATACCTAGAAACAAATGACAATGGAGACACGATGACCCAAACTCTATGGGATGCAGCAAAAGCAGTTCTAAGAGGGAAGTTTATAGCAATACAATCCTACCTTAAGAAGCAGGAAATATCTCGAATAAACAACCTAACCTTGCACCTCAAGCAATTAGAGAAAGAAGAACAAAAAAACCCCAAAGTTAGCAGAAGGAAAGAAATCATAAAAATCAGATCAGAAATAAATGAAAAAGAAATGAAGGAAACAATAGCAAAGATCAATACAACTAAAAGCTGGTTCTTTGAGAAGATAAACAAAATTGATAAACGATTAGCCAGACTCATCAAGAATAAAAGGGAGAAGACTCAAATGAATAGAATTAGAAATGAAAAAGGAGAAGTAACAACTGACACTGCAGAAATACAAAAGATCATGAGAGATTACTACAAGCAACTCTATGCCAATAAAATGGACAACCTGGAAGAAATACACAAATTCTTAGAAATGGCCAACCTGCCAAGACAGAATCACAAAGAAACAGAAAATATGAACAGACCAATCAAAAGCACTGAAATTGAAACTGTGATTAAAAATCTTCGTACAAACAAGAGCCCAGGACCTGATGGCTTCACAGGCGAATTCTATCAAACATTTAGAGAAGAGCTAACACCTATCCTTCTCAAACTCTTCCAAAATATAGCAGAAGGAGGAACACTCCCGAACTCATTCTACGAGGCCACTATCACCCTGATACCAAAACCAGACAAGATGTCACAAAGAAAGAAAACTAAAGGCCAATATCACTGATGAACATAGATGCAAAAATCCTCAACAAAATACTAGCAAACAGAATCCAACAGCACATTAAACGGATCACACGCCATGATCAAGTGGGGTTTATTCCAGGAATGCAAGGATTCTTCAATATACGCAAATCAATCAACGTGATACACCATATTAACAAATTGAAGGAGAAAACCCATATGATCATCTCAATCGATGCAGAGAAAGCTTTCGACAAAATTCAACACCGATTTATGATAAAAACCCTACAGAAAGTAGGCATAGAGGGAACTTTCCTTAACATAATAAAGGCCATATATGACAAACCCATAGCCAACACTGTCCTCAATGATGAAAAACTGAAAGCATTTCCACTATCAGGAACACGACAAGGCTGCCCACTCTCACCAGTCTTATTTAACATAGTTTTGGAAGTTTTAGCCACAGCAATCAGAGAAGAAAAGGAAATAAAAGGAATCCAAATCGGAAAAGAAGAAATAAAGCTTTCACTGTTTGCAGATGACATGATACTATACATAGAGAATCCTAAAGATGCTACCAGAAAATACTAGAGCTAATCAATGAATTTGGTAAAGTTGCAGGATACAAAATTAATGCACAGAAATCTCTGGCATTCCTATACACTAATGATGAAAAATCTGAAAGTGAAATCAAGAAAACACTCCCATTTACCATTGCAACAAAAAGAATAAAATATCTCGGAATAAACCTATCTAAGGAGTCAAAAGATCTGTATGCAGAAAATTACAAGACACTGATGAAAGAAATTAAATATGATACAAATACATGGAGAGATATACCATGTTCTTGGATTGGAAGAATCAACACTGTGAAAATTATTCTACTACCCAAAGCAATCTACAGATTCAATGCAATCCCTATCAAACTACCACTGGCATTTTTCCCAGAACAAGAACAAAAAATTTCACAATTTGTATGGAAACACAAAAGACCCTGAATAGCCAAAGCAATCTTACGAACGAAAAACAGAGCTGGAGGAATCAGGCTCCCTGACTTCACACTATACTACAAAGCTACAGTAATCAAGACAGTATGGTATTGGCACAAAAATAGAAAGATAGATCAATGGAACAGGATAGAAAGCCCAGAGATAAACCCACACACATATGGTCACCTTATCTTTGATAAAGGGGGCAGGAATGTACAGTGGAGAAAGGACAGCCTCTTCAATAAGTGGTGCTGGGAAAACTGGACAGGTGCATGTAAAAGTATGAGATTAGATCACTCCCTAACATCATACACAAAAATAAGCTCAAAATGGATTAAAGACCTCAATGTAAGGCCAGAAACTATCAAACTCTTAGGGGAAAATGTAGGCAGGACACTCTATGACATAAATCACAGCAAGATCCTTTTTGACCCACCTCCTAGAGAAATGGAAATAAAAACAAAAATAAACAAATGGGACCTAATGAAACTTCAAAGCTTTTGCACAGCAAAGGAAACCGTAAACAAGACCAAAAGACAACGCTCAGAATGGGAGAAAATATTTGCAAATGAAGCAACTGACAAAGAATTAATCTCCAAAATTTATAAGCAGCTCATGCAGCTTAATAACAAGAAAACAAACAACCCAATCCAAAAATGGGCAGAAGACCTAAATAGACATTTCTCCAAAGAAGATATACAGACTGCCAACAAACACATGAAAGAATGCTCAACATCACTAATCATTAGAGAAATGCAAATCAAAACTACAATGAGATATCTTCTCACACCAGTCAGAATGGCCATCATCATAAAATCTAGAAACAATAAATGCTGGAGAGGGTGTGGAGAAAAGGGAACCCTCTTGCACTGTTGGTGGGAATGTAAATTGATACAGCCACTGTGGAGAACAGTATGGAGGTTCCTTAAAAAACTACAAATAGAACTACCATATGACCCAGCAATCCCACTACTGGGCATATACCCTGAGAAAACCATAATTCAAAAAGAGTCATGTACCAAAATGTTCATTGCAGCTCTATTTACAATAGCCTGGAGATGGAAACAACCTAAGTGTTCATCATTGGATGAATGGATAAAGAAGACGTGGCACATATATACAATGGAATATTACTCAGCCATAAAAAGAAACGAAATTGAGGTATTTGTAATGAGGTGGCTAGACCTAGAGTCTGTCATACAGAGCGAAGTAAGTCAGAAAGAGAGAGACAAATACTGTATGCTAACACATATATATGGAATTTAAGAAAAAAAAATGTCATGAAGAACCTAGCAGTAAGACAGGAATAAAGACACAGACCTACTAGAGAATGGACTTGAGGATAGGGGGAGGGGAAGGGTAAGCTGTGAGAAAGCGAGAGAGAGGCATGGACATATATACACTACCAAACATAAGATAGATAACTAGTGGGAAGAAGCCACATAGCACAAGGAAATCAGCTCGGTGCTTTGTGACCGCCTGGAGGTGTGGGATAGGGAGGGTGGGAGGGAGGGAGACCCAGAGAGAAGAGATATGGGAAAATATGTATATGTATAACTGATTCATTTTGTTGTAAAGCAGAAACTAACACACCATTGTAAAGCAATTATACTCCAATAAAGATGTTAAAAAAAAAATGACCATACTACCGAAGGCAATCTACAGATTCAATGCAATTCCTATCAAAAGACACATGACATTTTTCACAGAACTAGAATAATTTTTAAATTTGTGTGGAAACACAAAAGAAACAAATAGCCAAAAACAATCTTGAGAAAGAACAGAGCTGGAGGTATCACACTCTCTGACTTCAGACTATACTACAAAACTACAGTAATCAAAATAATATGGTACTGGCACAAAAACAGACACATACGTGAATGGAACAGAATACAGAATCCAAAAATAAACCCACACATTTATGGTCAGTTAATCTACAACAAAGGATTCAAGAATATACAATGGGGAAACAATAGTTTCTTCAATAAATGGTTCTAGGAAAACTGGGCGGCTACATGTAAAAGAATCAAATTAGAACATTCTTTCATACCATATATAAAAATACACTCAAAATGGATTAATGACCTAAAAGACCAGAAACCATAAAACTCCTAGAAGAAAACACAGTGGAACACTCTCTGACATAAATCATAGCAGTATTTTTTGGATCTGTCTCCTAAGGCAAAGGAAACAGAAGCAAAAATAAACAAAGGGACCTAATTAAACTTAAAAGTTTTTGCACAGCAAAGGAAAACACTGGCAAAATGAAAAGACAACCTTTGGAATGAGAGAAAATATTTTCAAATGATACAACCAATAAGGGGTTAATAGCCAAAATGTATAAGCAGTTCATACAGCTCAACATCGAACAAACAAATAATGCAATTTAAAAACGGGCAGAAGACCTGAAGAGACATTTTTCCAAAGCAGAAATACAGATGGCTAACAGGCACATGAAAAGATGCTCAACATCATTAATCGTCAGAGAAATGCAAATCAAAACTGAAATAACACCTCACACCTGTCAGAATGGCTATCATCAAAAAGACCACAGATTAACAAATGTTAGTGAGGATGTGGATAAAAGTGAACCTTTGTACACTGTGTTAGGAATGTAACTTGGTGCAGCCATTGTGGAAAATAGTATGGAGGTTCCTCAAAAAACTAAAAATAGGACTACCATATGATGTAGCAATACCACTCTTGGGTATATATTCAAAGAAAGCAAAAACATTAATTTGAAAAGATATATGCACCCCGATGTTCATACCAGTATTATTTATTATATGATAGCCAAGCCGTGGAAGCAACCTAAGTCTTCATCAACAGATGAATGCATAAAGAAGATGTGGTAAACACACACACAACACACACACACAATGGAACACTACTCAGCCATAAAGAAGAATGAAATTTTCCATTTGCAGCAACATGGATGGACTTGGACAGTGTTAGACTTAGAGAAATAAGTCATACAGAGAAAGACAAATACTGTATGCTATCACTTCTCTATGGAATCTAAAAAGATAAAACAAACTAGTGAATATAACAAAAAGGAAACAGAATCACAGATACAGAGAACAAGCTAATTGATAACTAGTTTGGGCAAGATAAGGGTAAGGGATTAATAGGTACAAACTACAGTGTATAAAATAAATAACCTACTAGGATATATTGTACAGCACAGGGAATATAGCCAATATTTTATAGTAACTATGAATGGAGTATAACTTTAAAAATTGTGAATCACTTTGTCATACACCTAAAATTTATAATACTGTAAATCAACTATACTTCAATTTTAAAAAAAGCAATGCCTAAAGAGAAATAAAAGACATTCTCAGATGAAGGAAAAGTAAGAGATGTTGTTATCAATACACCTACACTGAAAAAATGGCTAAAGAAACTTTTCTAAACAGAAATGAAATTATAAAAACATGAACATGAAAAAGTGAAAGAACACAATGAGAAAAAATATTTAGTAAATACAACAGGATTTCCTTCACTTCTTGTGTTTTCTATATTATGTTTCATCATGGAAGCAAAAAATATTACACTGTCTGATGTAGTTCTAAATATAGATTGATGAATCATCTAAAACAATTATATTATAAATGGGGGAGGGTCAATGGCAAAAAGGAAGGTAATGTTTCCATACGTCACTCAAAAAGATAAAATGAGAACAACGTAAGCTTATAATTTTTAATATATACATAGTATAATACCTAGAGCAATTACTAAAAAAGCTACATAAAAAGAAACACTAAAAAGGTCTATAGATACGTAAAAATGGAATTCTACAAAAATGTTCAAGTAACCTACAGAGAGGTAGAAAAGCAGAAACAGAAACCAAAGAGAAAAAACAGAAAACAAAAATTAAATCACACAATAACCTCTAAATACCAATAATTACATTAAATGTATATGGTCTAAATACCCAAATTAAAAGGTATTGAAAGAGCAGATTAAAAAATATTACCCACCTTTGCTGTCTACAAGAAACTCACTTCAAATATATATAGGCAGGTTGAAAGTAAGAAGACAGAAAAAGGTATATCATGCACACATTAACTGAAGGAAAGTAGGAGTAAGCACATTAATACCAGATTAAGTAGACCTCAAGGCAAGAGAATTACCAGAGTCAAAGACAAACATTATGTAATGATAAAAGGGTCAAATCACCAAGACGAGATAGTAATTTTAAATGTGTATAACCAAACAGAGCTACAAAATCTGCAAAGTAAAAACTGATGGCACTGAAGGGAGAAATATACAAATTCACAATTACAGTTAGAAACTCAACACATATCCCTCAACAATTTTGGGAAAAAACAGACATAAAATCTGTAGTAATACAGAACTCAACACCATCAACTAACAGAACCTAATCAACATTTAAAGAGTACTCCACATAACAACACTATACATATTTTCAAGGGCCCATGGAACATACAGCAAGATAGTATCCTGAGCACAAAACAAACCTAAACAAATTTAAAACACTTGAAATCATGCAGAGTGTGTTCCCTGACTAGAGTGGAATCAAACTCGAAATAATAAAAAGATAACAGAAAAATCTCCAAACACTTGGTAAATAAACAACACACTTTTAATTAACCCACAGTCAAAGAGAAAGACTCAGGTAAATTTTTTAAATTACATTAAGATGAGGATAAAGTCTATGAAAATTTGTGAAACAAAGTTAAAGCACTGCTGAGAGGAAAATGTATAGCACTAAATGCATACATTAGAAAAGATAAAAAGTCTCAAATCAATAATCTAAGCTCTCATTTTAAGAACCTAGAAAAAAATAAATAAATAAACCCAAAGCAAGCAAATGGAAGGAAATAATAAATGTAAAAGTGGAAGTTTATGAAATAGAAAAGCAATTAGGGGAAAAACAATAGGGAAAAAAATCAATAAAACAGAGTTGGTTATTTGAAAAGATCAATTAAATTCATAAATATATTACAAGAATAAAAACAGAAGACCCAAATTATTAATATCAGGGGTGACACAATGGATATCAGTTCAGATTATGCAAACATCAAAAGAATAAGGGAATACTGTGAACAAAGGACCAGCTCCAAAAGCAAGAAAGCTTTGAAAAACCTCAACGTCTTTTGTCATCCTTCTCTCTGCAAAGCTACCTCATTTTTTTCTCTCTGAAGGAGAAATCATTAAGGCCTGAGTTTTCTTATCCTCTGTTCCGGTAACCAAACTGAGTCTCTTGATTCTAACTACAAATTCACGAGCGAGAGAATCCCACTCAATTTGGTTCAGGTGTTTATGCCTGGTCCAATCCACTAAGACCAGACAGGTGAGCCTCTAGTACCTATATAGCTGCAAGAGCCCACTTTGATGAATGACGGGCATCACTGGGCTAGGTAGCATTCGTAGAGTCCGATACACCCTTACTTCTAAGAGGAGCAAAACATTTGTGATGTTAGAACTTTATTGCTCACCTCTTTTGAATGCTCTTCCTATCTTTGCAGATTATACCCATTCCTCAACTCTGCCCAATCCCACCTCATCAGTAAATTCCCATCTGTATATGCAAGTACTCATTGATCTCAGCTCCTTAAAATTCTCACAGCACCAATGCAATGCACCAGGTCATTTAGGATGTAATGATGCAACACCACATATGGTTCACTATTATTTTCTATCAGAGTCAGCTCAGAAGTCATGCTTAATACTTTTAAATGCCCATCTGTAGTGGATATTTTCTTATGCACTCATTAGCACAATGGGTGCTCAATAAATTCTTATTTAGAAATTTAGACAAATTTCTATAGTCTTTTCCAAAATGGGATCTAAGAAGCTGCATGTCTTTAAGGTAATACAAAAACATGGAATATGTTGATCTAGATGAAAATGAATTGGTCTTTTACATACTGAGGCATAAAAACAAAAATACCAGAAACTTAGAGTTATTTACCACAGTCATTGAATTATTTCTCACAGAATGCATGAATGGGAAAAAAAGTAAATTAGTTGCTTTATGGCAAGAGAATTAATGTGCAGGGTTGCCGAGGGAATGACTTGTGGTTGAATGGAAAGTCAGCTCTGAGGCTGAGGCTCAATATTATGGAGGTAATAATAATAATAAATATTCATTTATTCCTTCTTTATTGATTGTGTGCTAGGTGCCAAGAAAAATACCAAGAAATAAAAGGTCCCACCTTCAAAGAACGCACAAGTCAGTGAAGGAGACGAGATGTATAAATAAGAGATAAAACAATATAATATTATCTTGAAATGTTTCATCTCTGGAGTCTTCAATTCCATTACCCTAGCACCTACTTGATACAGGCACTATCCCAGGTGCTGGGGGTAAAACAGTGAATCAAATCACATGTCCCAGTACTTTTGTGACTGAGAATCAAACCATCCCCTCAGCTTCTCTTGTACGTTCTGACTTAACTCCACTAAAGAAAAAAAAAAAAAAGCACACAATAAGATGTGTTGATGCAATTAGAAGTGCATGATCTTCTATCTCACCTAGTCTTTAGACTTGACTAATGAGCTCTTTGTGAATCTCCCTCTGTCTTTTAACCCAAATGTTTCCCCTTCTTCTCAAATCATTTACCCCCTCAACCCCACCCTTGGCTAGTGGCCTTGCCTCTTTCTTCACTAAGAAAAGCAGGCCTATCTTGTGAGAATTTCCTCAGCTCCTGCTTCTTTCCCCCGCATTCATCATCCCTCCTGGTGTCCGGATGTTCCCCCTGCAACACAAATCCCTCCAGTGTATTTCATGTCTTGCCCACTCATGTCTCCCAAAAGATGCTGCCCTGTTTACTAATCATCATGTCTTTCTTGTGCCTTCACCCTCTAGAAGTCTCTCTCCTTTGCCTGGAAACATGCTTCAGTCTCTTTTACCTAGAAAAATAAAAATAAAATCCCTCTTCTGCTTTCTTCCTCTAGTTATTATTCTCTATTTTCCTTCCCTTAAAAACAGTAAATTAGGTGAACCCTCAATGATGAGAAACTTTAAAATGGCCAGGATCCTAAGAGGTCTTGTGAAAGAAAGACCACGAGGTCAGGAAAGCTGTTTGTGAAGATTCACTCTACATCGGTATAATATTTATAGATGGTAGTATGATCATCTCGGTGATCTGTCTGCAGTTTTATGTTGCATTGTTTGTGGTGAGAAAAACCCTGGTGTTGTCCTCTGAGTGCTGGTAAGTTGTCTGTGCTCAATAAAGCTATGGGCAGCATTTCAGGCCCATTTGCCAAAGCTCGAAAGCCCACTATGAGGCATATCTAGTGAGCCTGATGAAAGGCACAGCTCAAGGAAGCACAAAAGTCGGGGAAAAAAAGACTCATGCCTTTTAACACAGATGAAGCTTAGGAGAGACCTCTAGGCCAAAATGATGTATGTCTCCATTGAGTGAGCAGGGCAGAGCTGGCTGGCCCTGCACCCACTCCTTTCTCAATCTGCCCTCTCTTCAGAGAGGACAGCTTTCTCCTTGGGGGTTACCTTGCTTTGGGTTCCCAGCAAGCTCTGCTTCTACTCTCAACATCCGAGTATCATAATTCTCCAGCCTTTCAACGCCAGGAGAACACAGAAGGTGGAATTATCTGCTGGAGAAACAACAGAATCCCCTCCACAAAAAATAAATAAATGAAAAATAAAAAAGAGAACAAATCGGTATTTGATTTTGACAATATCTACAAGATCCAGAGAAGCAATGGCTATAAAAAGTTCTAACCCTTTTTTCCACCAACCTCAATATCATTTCCATTATTTCTCCAGGCTCCCATTCAGAATTCAAAGCAATTTATCTGAAGTTCAGACACTGTCACTGTGATTTAGTTTCAGTTTAATGGCAACTGCAGGTCTCTAATAAGTATGCTCCTTTCATTGATTTTGTTCCCTTTCAGCTGCTGCTGTAAATGTAACTGAAATTTTTGTTTTTTTCACCTGACCTAACTTTTTTTTTTAGCTGACAAGAGAGCAATCAGTGCTGTGTCCTGTGAGTTTCATATACTCCATTAATAAGAAATAGTTTCTTCTGGAAACAGAATTTCCCTAACATTTTCCTTTAACAAATTACACGTTAAAAAAGCCCAAACATCCCCACCACCGCTGCCACCTCCCTACCCCATTACATTTATTTTAGAGCATCAGTTAATTTCAGGAATTAGAGTAGAGGATCCTCTTAAATTTGGGGGTCGTAACATGAAATACATTTAGTAGGCTGACTTTTAGGCAGTATTTTTCATTTGTTTAAGTCATTTTTCAGGGCTGAGATTTTTCTCAGTTGATGGACTAATACATTCACATAAGGCTGGCCTGCTTCCTATCCAGAAGATAATTGGAGACCTCAGAAGTGAAAGGAACCAAATATGGTTCTCAGGCAAACACAAGCACTTCCCAAGGAGAAGAGTAGTTACCCTTGACACATGGAGACTGACAGTCTTGTCTGTCATAAGCCAAAACCCAGATAGCTCCTGTCTCTCATGCATAATCTTTGGAAACATAGACTAAAAGTGACAGATTGAAGGACCAGCCACATTTCACTCATTTCCTTTTTTTTTTCCTGAACTTTCCACCCTGATTTTAAATGCCATTTTCAATACACACTATATTCTCATATGCATTTGGTTATTTTTTGGATATACTCTACTTATCTACTTCAGTTTAATTCTGTGCTTTTAGAATATATTTTAGAACCTGATAAATTAAATTTTCTCCATTTTTCTTATTTAAAAATATGTGAGGTTTAATTACATGAGTCCTCCAAACAAATTTTGTAGAAATGTTATAAAATGCTGTAAAACTTCCCCTTAGTATTTTAAAAATAAAAACAGTGAATTCTTCTATACAAATAACAATCTGCCATTTATTTAGGAATTTATTTATATCATGTAACAGTTTTTAATACTGTATTTCATCAAATCTAGCACATCAGTAGTAAGACACCATTTACAATTAAGAGAGAGAAATCACTGCTAATTATAATAAGATACTATAAATCATTATGTATACTTTAATTTTAAAGATGATATAATTTGAAAATAAGTGCACTGTAAAAATCAATAAAGTATGATAACCCTTACCTTCATGGCATTCTAATTTCAAAAGACTATTTTTGATGCCTAAACTTCCCATCAGTAAGTTTGTTACGTGTTTAGTGGCTTGTTTTATTTAGATTGGACTATTAGTGAACCTGAATTGAAGAACCATAGATACAGAAACATGCACAAATTTTGATTGCACAGCTCAGTGGATTCTCACAAACTCAAAAACACATCCATAGTATCAAGCACCCACACCAAAGATCAGAACATTAACAGCGCCCCAGAAACTCCTTTTGTGCCTCCTCCTAGCTGCTATTCCCTTCCCAGAGGAAATTCCTATGCCGACTTGCAACCGCATAGATTATTTTTGCCAGTTTTTGACCTTTGTATAAATGGAACTGTAGAGCACGTACAATTAAACACTGTGGACTCTTTGGTGTCTGGCTTTGTTTGCTCACCATCCCACTGTGAGATTCATTCCTTTTGTTCCAGGTAGATACAGAGCTTCATTCCATTTGCTGTGTGGTATTCCACTGCATAAGCATAACACATTTATCCATTCCAGTATTTCTGGGCATGTGGGTAATTTCCAGTTTCACATATTTCATTTTCACCGTAAGTACCAGCTTTCCTTGAAAATGATTATTCTAGAAATAAACGATCACCTCATGGTGTGTTTAGGAAATGAAACACGCAAAAATATTTTAACAAAGATGAATTAATTTCATTCTGAAGCTTCTCCTGATATATAGCAATGATGATATTTTTTAAACATGTGTATTTTCCAAGATCAAGAAGAGAATACAAGCAAAGCCATGGATTAGTCTGGGGTTAAAGCCACAGACTGAAGAGGCTTTGTTTCTAAAATACTGCATGAAATCAGATGATTTCTCAGTTTAGAAACCAGTGCTACCATCTTTGATTGTTTTATCTCTGCTTAGTTTCTCTTCTTTATCTTTTCCTCATTGTCTCCTTTACTTTCCCAATAATACCGTCACCTGTAAAGTGTTCTCAAACTGTTTAATCCAGTGATGAAATGTTCCCATAATTCAAAAATCTCTACCTGAAAAGATCTGGTTTGATAGACTGAGAAATAGCAACGATCACATTTTAATACTAACATTCAAGATTATTTCAAATTTCACAAAAATGAAAAATAAACCACTGAAGAAACGTTTACCCAAATGATAAAATTAAAGTAGGAAATCAGTGTAAATGTTACTTTACTAAATTCTCCAATTTGCAGAAATATCTGAGGGTCTATATTGATTCCTTAAAGGTGAGTTTTCTGATTAGGGACTCATAAGACAGTATTTCTAAATAAATAGGAAATGTAAGAGAAAGTGAATTCTTCAAAAGTCATCCTCCAGACATGATCTCCATCTTATTCTCACTGTGCCCTCCTGGAAGATAAGGGCCACACCCTGCCTTCAGGCCCTCAGTCATAGGTACTTAGGGGAGCACGGAGGCCACGTGGGACTATGGAGCAAGCACAGGCTTTAGAGTCAGGCACCAGTGTGGACAAGTGATCTACTTCTCTAAGTTTCAGTTTTCTCATCCAGAAAATGGGGATAATCATCCCTACCTCATAGGACTATAATGAGGAATCAATGAGAAATGGAAATGGAAAGCATCATAGCTGTGCACACGGTTTTCATTTCCTTTAGCCAATGATAGGTAAATTCTTCCACCTCTCATTTGATTGGTAGATGTGAAACACTTTATCAGCATAATCCTTCCATCAAATGAAATTTTACACACAACTATAGACAATTAAACTAGTTAAAAGCTGAGTCTAGTTTGAGGTCTGTACCTAGATGGTTCCTCCACAGGTCATAGGAAAAAAAGAAATCCAACTCTTTTGTCACGAATGGAAGAGCCAGATGCTCTTCCTCCACATCAGAAAGACTGTGAGTCTTGTTTTTAACAAAACTCTTTTGAGGAAGAAATCTCACAGGCTCACTTGTTAGCTGAATTCCAGTCTCTGCTACCCATTACAGGCAAGAACTGCATCTTAAAGTTGCATCCAAACTGTGTTGGTATTGAAAAGAAGCCCCTTTCCTCTCCCTTTGAAGGGAAATAGAAAACAGCTATTCACTGGCACATGTATATTATTTATTGCAGGTTTGTTTTGTTCCCTATCACCTTTAAACTCTTCTCATGAGATGCAATAATCAGAGTGCCTTTAGACCGTCTTTAAAGATCAATTTAGTCAACGCTTCATCATTTTCATCACTTTCATCACTTTTCTTTGAGACATTTCAACTCTCCATGTCTCAATTTATATTCTTTAACTTGGAAGAAATACTCCTCTCCAAAGAGAGAAACCCTGCTATAAAAAACACAGCAGCCAAACATCTACAGCCCATACTGAAGTCGATGTGGGAGTGGAGGAGGGGATGATACCTAATAAGACAGAGAGAGATGCGATCTAAAATCTGTCCCTAGACAAAAACACTTTGTTAGCCTTGGCAGCCCATTTGTACTATGTCACACCAATAAACTTATAAACATTGAAGCTGAAATTAATCTATTTCCTCTCAGCTCTGAGTCTGTCCCTTTCTAATCTTGTATAAATGGTACTTTGATTCAGAGCTCCTGTTATTCACATTGTCAGTATCCTAGAAAACACACTGCTTAGAACAAATATGTTACAAATAGTTTTGCAGGGTCAAACTGAGCCAATCACTAAAGATGAGACTAATTAAAGGTGGAAAGAGACTGCATGTATTGAGTACCTCCTGTGTTTCAGGCCCTAGTTTAGACTTGTAATCTTATTTAAAACACACACACACACACACACACACACACACACACGAGCTCCATTTTGAAAATAAGTAAACTGTGCTCAGAATTGTAATGTTATGTCCCCTATGTCACACAGCTATTAATAGGTTTAACTAGAAAACAAATTACAAGTTAGACTGACTCTAAAGTCCATGATTTGCAATGGGGCGGGAACTAAAAGAATGAAATTGTACTCATATTTAAGAATAATTTCCAAATATTTTTCTTTCCAGACCTCTCCGAGGACTACCCCAACTGTAATAATTAAGTCCCATGTTCCTACAATGCAGTGCCCTCTTTGCAGCAGCATGATGAAATGCAAAGTGTCATGTATGAGTGGGACTCCCCTAGCCCCACCCCTGACAACCAGTCCTGAAAGCCACAGCATTCCCCTGGCATGCTGTACAAGGAAGCGCTGTTTTCAGAACAAAAGTCCCTGCAGTAAGCTGATAGCTGCTGTCAGCAGGCAAGTAAGAGTTTTAAACAGCCCCCTGTCCTGATGCCCTGGCAACCACATGCCACCCGCAGGCAGCCTAGGGAAAGCCACTCCCCATTTTATAAGAGATGAGGTTCCATGGATGGCTCTGCTTTGCCCCTCATCATGGGCCTGATGAATATATCCCAGAGACCCAGTCAGTAGTTATCATTCACTTAATGTGGCTTCTGTCTTGGTAACCTCATGTAATCAGATTTTATATCTATGATATTAATAAAATGCCAAGTATCATAAAGGGGGTGCAGTGAAGCAATCTTCTTCTTAATTCAAAAGCATTGCTATACATCTGTGCTTTACAATTATTTGTATAAAACAAATTGACTCATCAGTTAATTTCCTGCACTACTAAAGTAGTACATAAATTAAATTAGAATCTCAATGACTAAGGAATAATGACATCAGTGGTATGGGTTTAACCATTCTGTTGACTCAAAACAGGTCTTTTTCTTGGGAAATAGCAGTAGATAAAACGATGACTAAGACAAAAATAATAGCAAGTAATGCATAAGGTCAGAGACCAAGTCACTTTTAGCCCCATTATTAGCATTTCCTGGCTACTAGTTTGATTTTGACCTTGTTAATATAGACGTGAGGGGCACAAGAGTACACCAAGTCTATTTAAAATATAGCTCCTTAGAGAAATGCAGATCAAAACTACAGTGAGGTATCACCTCACACAGGTCAGAATGGCCATCTTCAAAAAATCTACAAACAATAAATGCTGGAGAGGGTGTGGAGAAAAGGGAAGCCCCTTGCACTGTTGGTGGGAATGTAAACTGATACAGCCACTATGGAGAACAGGACGGAGGTTCCTTAAAAAGCTAAAAATAGAAATACCGTATGACCCAGCAATCCCACTACTGGGCATAATTTGAAAAGAGAAAACCATAATTCGAAAAGAGCCATGTACCACAATGTTCACTGCAGCACTATTTATAATACCCACAACATAGAAGCAACCTAAGTGTCCATTGACAGATGAATGGATAAAGAAGATGTGGCACATATATACAATGGAATATTACTCAGCCATAAAAAGAAACAAAATTGAGTTATTTGTAGTGAGGTGGATGGACCTAGAGTCTGTCATACAGAGTGAAGTAAGTCAGAAAGAGAAAAATAAATGCCATATGATAACACATATATATGAGAATCTAAAAAAAAAAAAGGTTCTGAAGAACCTAGGGGCAGGACAGGAATAAAGACACAGACATAGAGAATGCACTTGAGGACACGGAGAGGGGGAAGGGTAATCTGGGACTAAGAAGTGAGAGAGTAGCAGTGACATATATACACTACCAAATGTAAAATAGATAGCTAGTGGGAAGCAGCTGCATCACACAGGGAGATCAGCTCGGTGCTTTGTGACCACCTAGAAGGGTGGGATAGGGAGGGTGGGAGGGAGATGCAAGAGGGAGGGGATATGGGGATATATGTATACATATAGCTGATTCACTTTGTTATACAGCAGAAACTAACACAACATTGTAAAGCAATTATACTCCAATAAAGATGTTAAAAAAACAATAAACCAAAAAAATAAAATAAAATATAGCTCCTCAAGCCTAAATGGCCCTTCACCAGGAAATAGACAAAAAGCAATTAAGTTGTGTATTCTGACAACTTCAGCTGGTGCTTTTCACAAGCGAAGCTGATAGAGTTTACTTCTGCATTGCTTTTTTTTAAAATCAAAGTTGCTATGGTCTGAGTATTTGTGTCCCCCCAAAATTCTTATGTTGAAATTCAAACCCCTAATATGATGTTATTAGGCAGTGGGGTCTTTGGGAGGTACTTAAGCATGAGGGTGGAGCCCTCATGAATGAGATTAATGCCTTTAAGAGACGCCATGGAGCTCCCAAGCCCCTTCCACCTCATGAGGATGCAAGGAGAAGTCAGCTACCCTGCAGAGGGCTCCCATCTGACCATGCTGGAGCTATAAGACATAAATTTCTATTGTTTACAAACTATCCAGTCTATGGCATTTTGGTACAGCAGCCTCAGATAAAATAAAAGTCACTGATTTAAATTAGATTGAGCTGAAAGAGAAGGCACAGGGTAAGGTTAAGTTTTCAGTGGTAGCACATGCTTAACTTTAAATGGGCAAAATAGCCTTTACCTTAACAAGACGTTGTAAAGACATCTCGAGAAGCAATACTGGCAGTGTTACAAAGAGCGAAAATAAGGCATTAAATTAAACAATGTGTCTTGGACAAGAAAATCCCCAAGAGTAAAGTGTTACTGAGGGCCCAGAAGAGAGAGATGTTCAGGCAGCCCAGAGCCTTCACACACTCCTGCAGGACTGAGCCGGAGAACACTGGGAATGTGAGGACAGGATCTCACAAGAAAAGGAGAACAATTTTCTTCCCAAATGAACTTGATGAACTGACTCAATAATCTCAAAAAAATCACTAATAACTATCATTTATGTGGTTCTTTGCAAGTGAACACACACATACACACACCCCTCCTCACTGTGAAGTTAGTATAATTACCGTCCCCATTTAACAGATGAGGAACCCAAGTGGTGGTTAATTCATTTGCCCAAGGTAACCCAGTTAGAAAGAAATGGAATTATTGGCTTAAGCCCTGGTCCTCTGACACAAAATACCATGTGTTATCTTTTACAGCACATTATTCTTAATTAGCAATTCTTTGTGTGGCAGAGATCAGAGAAAAAAGAAAAAAATGCTTGCTTTTTCTGCCTCTCCCCTGCTAAGGGGTAAGATTTCTTCTGCTGGACCAGATCCAAGATGTTTAAATTCCAGAAATGGGGGGGGGAAGGAAAAGGAAACCTTAAGATTCACAGAGGCTAAGGTAATTTTCACAATAAAAAGCTGAGGTGGGTGTAACTGAAAGGGAGATCGAGGAGTTCAACTGTAGGTGGAAAATAGGAAGGCAATAGAGAATCTTCTCCTTAAGATAACCAGGACTTTAATAATGTTTGGAATTAAGAGAACCACCTTTAGGAATTTTAAGAAGCTGTGCTGAGCATTAATGTACTAACCTAGTTTGTTGTTGTTGCTGCTATAGTTTTAAACAGGTTGGCTGGTTAGATGGATAGATAGAGATATATATATACACATATTTCATTTTTCCTTACTAGACTGCTGTTGCCTGGCTTCAGGCTAAGATTAGACCACATGAATTCTAGGTTTATATGGGATTCATCTGTGTAACGATTACTGTTTCAGTCTAGTAGTTATGGTAACATGTAAAAGTCAATTCTGGACAATTTTACATATACATAGTTAAAGTTGTGCTATACAGCGAACCAAACTCTCCAGTCTTTTCTTCACGGACACACTCTACCCTCAGTCAAAATGGATGACTTTCCCTCCTTGAATGCTCTTTTCTGGCTTTATATCTTTGCCCCCACACCCCTTCAGGAAAGCTTGCTGTGCTTTTCCACACAGGCATCATGCATCTTATCCTATAGATTTCTTTGAAGGAGAACTCCCTCATTCATTCATTCATGTGTTCATTTTATAGAAATTCATTGCTTTAGGGGGTTGCGCAAAGTAAGAGATGAGGAACATAAATAGAGTTTATTACCTATTTAGAGAGATATTATAAGGAATTGGAGGGTAGGGAAAAGCCAAATCCATTTTCAAAGTAACCTACTTTAGAGTAGAAATCTGAAGACCCTTTGGATATGTGAACCTTCTTTAGGTGTTTTGACCACTTCCACTGAGTACAAGGCAGTTGGAAAGGTGATGCAAAGGCTCATTAGCTGATTGTCAAAGCAAAATCATTCCTGGCTTCAGCCACTTGGAAATCAAGCAGGGGAACTGGGAAGATTGCCCAGCAGGCTGCTAGGAGATGTTTCTACCATGAGACCGTGCAATGGAATTTAACATTACAAACTTAATTGTAGTCCTGAGTCTCCTCCTAACCTTGGACATCGAAAGAACTGGTCTTATCAATGACTTGAGTGAGTCGAGTTCCTAGTAATTCTCAAGTAATTGAATGATGTACCCTAAGTACTTACTTTTACATCAGGCCAAGAGTTGAGTTACTCAAGGTAGTGGGTTTGAAAAGGTGACTCTGACAAAGAAACAGTGTGAACAGTGTAATCACCCACCACGACAACAGGAAGATGCTCTCTTTTTCCCTTACGAGTTCAACAAAAACTTGCCCAGTGTCATGCCATCCTCTGGGCTTCATTTTCTTTGGGTCTAGTACAATACATTAGACTCTATGGATTTTTAAGTTACAGACAAAGGTAATAGTACCCTTCTTCTGATGCTCTGAATATGGAGCCACCTATTTGATCTCAGAAGGAAGGCGAATCAAACAGTTGAAATCCACACAAAATGATATGCTGGAGTACTCTAAAAATGAACCAATACACTAGTGATATGGGCACAGAATCTGGAAATTTTTAATAACGAATAAGCACTTTGGTGAAGGAAAACCAAAACTTTACGTATACTACTCGTTCCAGGAAAAATATGAATCTTGGACAAATCTGGATTTAAGACTGTTTTTAACATGGTTACCTATCTTCATTTCAATTAAAATATGGCTGCTATTGCTATTTTACTGGTATATTAGTTTAAAGTGATTGTTTAATTTAGAAAAGATGCAGACACATTACAGGTATTATTTTTCTTGTTACCCTTGTGCTCTATTTAATTCTGTATAAAACTGTTTGCCTGGTGTCTAATATCTGTTCTCTACCCCTCCAGCTCTGGGCTCTTAGCAAAACTGACTTTATGTGAAGATCAGTGTCTTCCCTTTTCTCTGCCCACCCTCTAAAAGGCTGAAAGCTAGTCCATTCAAGAGGAAAGGCAAGTAAAAGGCAAAGAAATGCATCGACTAAATTTTTAACCCTCAAGGTTTAAACAAGAATTATAGGGCTTCCCTGGTGGCACAGTGGTTGGGGGTCCGCCTGCCGATGCAGGGGGCAAGGGTTCGTGCCCCGGTCCGGGGGGATCCCGCGTGCCATGGAGCGACTGGGCCCGTGGGCCGTGGCCGCTGGGCCTGCGCGTCTGGAGCCTGTGCTCCGCGACAGGAGAGGCCACAGCAGTGAGAGGTCCGCGTACCGAAAAAAAAAAAAAAAAAAAGAATTATAGCTTCCACCAGCAAATGTCCTCTGTAACTAGGAACCCAGACATTTGAAAGAGTAGAATAAAATATGACCACATAAAAATGTCCCTATTTAAATCTGTTATAAGTAATTTGGAATTATTTGGGTCTGTAATGTTTATGCTTCTGTGTGCATGGGGAAAGACAAAAGAAGTAATATTTCAAAAAATCAACAGTATTATTTCTGCATGATAGGGTAATGTGATACACCTGCATATTTGCAAGGGGTATGTGTAATTTTTAAATCGGGGGGAAAAGCTACAGTAAGCCTTTTTTTAAAAAAAGAACATATTGTACTTCTATAAAATATACAGATTTTTGTCTTTTGTGAGCAGCTCCAATGAAGTAGAACTAAAATTTTACTTGATTCCAAAAGTGTATGTTCCTTTTGAACTTAATAACTAGCATTTATGACAAGATCTACTTGAACGAGAGAAAAACAGCTCAATTTTGCCTTTGAGTAACAAAGTAGGTTTTCTCCACAGACGAAGTGAGTGTAATAAAAGCCAAATGTTTTAACAGATGAGTAGAGTGTTCATGATAAAAAAAACTCGAAAAACAAGAACCCAAAGTCATCTTTTAAGTAAGTAGTTTCAGAATCATATGGTGTATGTAACAGACAGTTAAAGAGATTTTACTCGAGTATAACCTAGTTCATGCAATGAATGTTTTCCAATGAAAATAAACTTCGCCTAGGATCATAGATATGATGTATTTAATTATTTTCTGGCTACTCAATAATGCAATGATCATCTCTGATTGTTGCAATGATAATATAGATAAATGCCCAATAAAATGATGCCACAGTAGTTTAAATTTCAGACGGTCTTCAGAGCTTTAAATCAAGCCTAATGTTCTTTGAAGATGAAATTATTCCAGTTAGCCTTGGTACCCACAGGTCTCCAAATTCATCACAAGGAAAACACAACTTCAATACATTTCAAGAAATATTTACTTTTCTAATTGCCAACATGTTTCTAACTTGGAGACACAAAGTCCGAAGAACAATTTTGCTGGCCTTAGTTATGTCAATGGGATTCACATCAGTGGTATCAAAGCATTTATTTCATGTTTCTTACCAGACTTGTAGCACAATGAATATCTCCTCTGGTTAGTATAGATAAAATTTTTAAACTGAAATTGTCATATAAAACAAGTCTAAGACAAGAATGCCCCTAAAGCCATCCCCTTTGTGGGTTCCTAATTCCAAAGGCAAAAGTTACATTTACATAAGATCTGATTAGAAAAAATTAGGAAATGAAAAAGCTAACAATTCCTTCTGTCACATGTCGAGCACAATCTCAGTGAACGCTTGTGGGATCACAGGATTAGGTTCCAGGAGTATTACATGTGGGAGAAGGTTGGTAGGGGAAGAAGTTGGGGCACAACAACAATAGCTCAGAAAACTTAAATATTAGGCATTTTATATGTATTATCTTATTTAACCTTCCCAACAGCTTTATGAAGTAAATGCCATTTTTTATTACTGCATCCTTTTTTTTTTTTTGGCCACACGGCATGTGGGACCTTAGTTCCCTAACTAGGGATTGGACCTCTGCCTCCTGCAGTGGAAGCTCCGAGTCCTAACCACTGGACCTCCAGGGAATTCCCTATTATTGCATCTTTATGGATGAAGAATCTGAAGCACAGAAGTAAGAGTGATGAGATCAGGTCAGGTGATACAGTTAGCAAATCTGTCTAACGTTGAAGTCAAAGCTCTTAATTTACCAACCCACCTTTCAAGATAATTTACACAGTGCCATTATTTTTGTTTTTTAAAAAAAAGAACATTAGACAGCATGTTGTCCTAGGGCACTGACATGTCTATGAAACTTGAATCTCCCTCTCAGATCTCTAGTCCCTGCCCCAGTGCCTAGCAGAATGGAGAAAGGAAGGATGGTTTAACTTATATCAAATTTACACTATCAGGTGCAAAGAGATGGAGAAGTAACTTCGTCTATGACCCCAGGTAGCTCCTAGAATCAGCTGGAACCAGTCCAAAATACTTAGCGTTGTCATGGATCTTGCACAATCTACCTGTTTTACAGATGAGGAAAGAGAGGGTAAGTGCCTCACTCAATGTCACACAGGTAGTTCATCATAATACTAGGATCCACACTCGGGTCTCCTTCCTCGCACGCCACTGTCTCTCCAGTATCTGCTTTCACCTCCCTTCCATTCCAAAGTTCAGGAGTCGCAAGCTCCATCTGGCTGTACCGAACATTCTTTGATCCACATGTTTATAAACAATAACCCAATATTTTTAAAGATACTTCACATAACAATATATAACTCTAGCTTCTCCTGAAAAGGAAGAGGAGGAGGAAATCTGGCAACTGGATCAAGCATTTGTGTGGCAACAATGTGCAGGACAATGGGCATGAAGACTGTAATTCACAGCAGTGTTGTCACTCAGCTACTGCCCCTGAAGTGTTTGATCCTCCGCTGTTAGTCCTGTGGGTAGCATTTTTATTGGATGTGCACCTATGAATATTGTGGTAGTCATTCATACGTTCCATCAAATTTTTCCAGTTTGCTTCCCAGGGACATCGCAGCATTGTATTTCTCTCTACACTATGGAGGTTAAATATGGCCATGAATTCACCTTGGCCAAGGAAATGTGAGCATAGGTGACATGGGGCACTCCTGGGAAGAAATTTTCATGCCAGGATGTGACTCCCTGCTCCTTTTTCCCCTTTGCTACAGTGAAGAACTATTTGTTCTAGAAGCCTAGATCCAGGAGTAAGGATGATGCAAAGCAAAGCCCATAGTGAGCCTCAGCAGATATTGAACATGAGAGAGAAATAACCCTGTTGTCCTAAACTGCTGAGATTTGGGAGCCATCTGTTACCACATGTAATCTAGCCTGTCTGGATTATCACCACCACGTTGAGAGTGGCAGATAATGTCACCTTTACAAAGCTAACTTTATGGTTCAGGACAAATGGCCTTTTTCTTTCAAGACAAAAAAGAGGAAGAAAAACAGAGGAAGGGAAGGAGGAAAAGGAGGAGGGGATAGAAGACGAAAGGCAGTGGCTATTGGTGACACTGCAGGATGCTTATCACAGAATTCTTCCAAGTTTTATTTGCAACTGTTACTGGAATCTTCATGGAGAGTAGAGCAAAACACAACCTAAGCTTACCCGTCCCAGTATGAGTTGTCATCAAACAAGTCTTAGAATATTAGACTAAGAGAAACAATGGAGTCCACCCTCTTATTTTACAGAGGTAAAAAGCAAGGCCAGAAAATTTTCAATGCTGTCAAATAGAACTTTCTACAAAGATGGAAATGTTACTCTGCATTGCTCAATGTAGTAGCCACATGTAACTAATCCACTAATGAACACCTGTGGGTAATGCAACAGAAAAACTGATTTTTAATTTTAAATTTATATTGATTAAAATACCATAAATATTCACATGTGAATAATGTCTACTGTTTTAGACAATACAAGCTTACACAGTTTTTCAAAGGAATAAAACTAGTCAGTACCAAGGTCAAGATTCAAAATCAGTTCCCTAAATCTCAGTTTTAAGAGGACTTTCCAAACTCCTTAAATGTATGGATCAAATTGGCCCTCATCCTAATACACATATAAAAAGTCACATCTGTTTTCCTGTTACTACTCCTTCATACACGAAGTCTCCTAGAGCTTTACACTAACATCCAAAAGTAGCTTACTACTCTGACATTTTCTCTGCAGTCATTAGAGCACACAGCTCTAAGTATGTCTGCTCCTGACTATGTGGGAAATGATCTTTAAACAATGACTTTCTTTATCCCACTGTAAGCCTCAGGTATAAACTTGGTGGGTGGCTTGTGTCAATTAACACGATTTCAGGAATTCTCTAAAATGCCTATGTACCTACCCTCCCTTTGTATCAACACAGGTTCTAAATATTCTTTTCATCTTCTCACTGTAGCTGGCAAACTTTGATAAAATGATAAATAAGATACAAACTAATTAAAGTACTCTATATAAAAGATAATAAACAGATTTAAATTTATACCAGTGTATTAAAGAGTGACCACTGGTTTGTTCTTGTGATCTGACACTGATAAGAGATACAATGTGATCTCAGGGTTACCATTAGTAGCAGAATTTACTCAAAACTGAGCACTTACCATGCACACAATCTCTTTACATATATTTAGTTGCAATGTCCCTAAGAGGTAGATTTTGGTTTTATTTCTGTTTTATACACTTTCAAGATCACATATCCAGTAAATGATAAAGCTGCATTCAAAATCAGGCAGTGAGTTGTAATTTCCTGGGTAAAATAGGTAGACAATGTAAAAATTGTAAAAAACTAAGAACCAGAAGAATGGATTTCTGTCCTTGGTCTTTCATGAATTTGCTTCACAAACTGAGCAAGAACTCAACTCTCCCAAGTTCATTTCTAATAAAAATTTCTTAAAAGTTGTTCTAGGTGTTCTCTAAGATGGCTGGAATACTAAACACTATGGATTTCAGATTTCAGTCCAAGCTAAGGTCTTGTTTAGACCTTAGGCATGTTTCTTAATGTGCATATCTTGGTTTGTAATGTTATCTGTAAAACAGTACTAATATTGCCATTTTATAGAACTGTTGTAAGGATTAAATGAAATAAGCCACTAAAGTACCTGGCATGGTGCCTACCACCATAAAAGCTTAGAAATTATAGTTTTCCTTCTCTCTTTCAGCAATAACATCCCAATATTCTAAGTGAAGCTGTCTACATAAACCATCCCTTACCTTTCAACAAACATTAATTAACTGGAAACACTATGTGTGATTCATTTATGATCAAGCCATGGAATACAATGACTAGCCATTATCTGGTTTTTTTTGGTTTTTTTTTTTTTGCGGTACGCAGGCCTCTCACTGCCGTGGCCTCTCCCATTGCGGAGCACTGGCTCCGGACGTGCAGGCTCAGCGGCCATGGCTCACGGACCCAGCCACTCCGCGGCATGTGGGATCCTCCCGGACCGGGGCACGAACTCGTGTCCCCTGCATCGGCAGGCGGACTCTCAACCACTGCACCATCAGGGAAGCCCCTATCTGTGCTTTTGATGTAACAAACGTTATACCACATCAATGCACAAATCTTAAGGTATATCCTTCATCTAAAAAAGAAAACTATTTGCTGAATAACAATAAGTCTTAATAAACTAGGAGTGTAACACTTGTCAATTAGAATAGCAATGAAACAAATCAATAAAGTATATCATATGAAAAATGGGTATCACAAATTACATATTATTTCCAAACATTAAAAGATTTAGGGGCTATGCTATGCCTAAGAAATGAAAGGAAGTATGAAGTGATGTCAGCATCATGGTGGCTTAAGACATTCCCTTTGTCTCCCCTTCAATCTGAAACCAGTGAAACATCCATAACTCAGCAGAGCTTCCTCTGCCCAGCACACCAGAATGCTAAGAACTCTGCACCTCTCTGCATCTAAAGGTGGATGGACTGGAACGTAGAGGACGTATAACTGGGGGAGCAGCAGGGGTGGTGCCTGTAATCCTAGCCCCCTGACAGTAACATATTGATTGATTCATGAATATTGAACCATCCTTGTGATCCCAGAATAAAACCAACTTGATCATGGTGTATGATCCTTTTTATATATTGTTGGATTTGGTTTGCTAACATTTTTGTTGAGGATTTTTGCATCAATAAAATCAGATATTGGCCTATAATTTTTTTTTTTTTTGCAAATTTGTCTTTGTCTGGTTTTAGTATCAAGGTAATGGTGGCCTGGCAGAATGAATTTGGGAGTGTCCCATCCTCTTCAATTTTCTGGAATAGTTTGAAAAGGATAGGTATTAGCTATTCTTCATATGTTTGGTAGAATTCCCCAGGCCATTTAGTCCTGGGCTTTTGTTTGCTGGGAGTGTTTTTTTTTTTTTAAGTACAAATTCAATTTCACTTCTAGTGAGGGCTGTAACCCCACCTCTCCAGCTTCCGAGGAGCCAATGAGTGACCCCAATTCCCCTCCCAACCTCCCTCTCCCCTGACGGTGGGGCAGCCCAAGACGAAGGCAACCCCAGATGTAGGTGTCCACCATCTCAGCAACAGTAGTGACACCTGCAGCATCAACTCACCAGCAATCCTAGAGGAACAAACAGCAACAACAGGTGCACTAGACTACACCTCTGGTAGAGGCAGTGGAGGGTTTAAACTGTGAATTCTAAAAAAAAAAAAAAAAAAGAACTCTAATTACTAACCTGTTGTTAGAAAGGTGTTCACTACTTCAAATGAACCAGCAGAGGAACAACTCATCAAGGACCATGAAAAACCAAGGGAATATGGTGTCACAAAAAGAAAATGACAATTCTCCAGAAACCCAAATTAAAGTCATGGAATATTGCAATCTGATAAAGAATTCAAAACAGCTGTCATGAAGAAACTCAACAGCCTTCAAGAAAATCAGAAAGGCAGTTCAATGAGCTCAGGAATAAAATTAACGAGCAGAAGGAATACCTTACCAAAGAGACTGAAACTCCAAAAAAGAACCAAACAGAAGTTCAGGAGCTGAAGAACTCAATAAATGGAATGAAGACCTCATTAGGAAGCTTTGTAAACCGAGCAGACAATATGGAAGAGAGAATCAGCACGCTCGAAGATAGAATTCTAGAAATGATAGGGGTAGAAGAAGACAGAAAACTAACATCTAAAAAAATGAAGAAATTTTATGATAAAGTATCTGACTCTATTGGGAACGATCTGACTCATAAGGATAATGGGTATGCCAGAAGGAGAAAAGAGGGAAAAGGGAACAGAGGTTATTTAAAGAAATAATAGCTGTGAACTTCCCAAACTGGGGAAGGAACTGGGTTCACAAGACCATGAAGGTAAGAGAACATCCCTAATTACCACAATGGAAAAGGCCTTCTCCAAGACACATTGTATTAAAACCGTCAAAAGTCAATGACAAAGAATTTTAAAGGCAGCCAGGGGGTGAAAAAAAGACAGTAACCTACAAAGGAATCCTCATTAGGTTATCGTAAGATTTCCCAGCAGAAACTCTACAGGCCAGGAGACAGTGGAATGACATATTCAAAATTTAAAAACTTTCATCCAAGAAAACTCTATCCAGCAAAGTTATCATTCAGATATGAAGGAGAAATAAAGGCTTTCCCAGAAAAACAAAGTGGAGGGAGTTCATCACCACTAAACCTGCCTTACAGGAAATGTTGAAATGAAAAGGCAAAACACACAAAACTTTGCGAAGATGACAGAATCTGAAAACTGCAACTCTCTATCAAAATAGGTAGTCAGACGATTATAGCAGAAAGTTTAAATGGGAACAAAAAGCAGTGAAAATAACTATAACTACTTCTATTTGGTAACAAAATTACAACATAAAAAGGAATAATTTGAAACAAGAAAAATATAAAGGGGGAAGAGAAAAAGGATGAATCTGTATAGGTAAATGAAGATAAGATGCTATCAGCAGAAAAAAGACTATTTTATCTGTGAGATGTTTTATACACACTTCATGGTAACCACAAAACAAAAATTTAGAGGAGGGACATGAAAAGTAAGAAAAATAGGAAAATAAGAAAAATATCATAGGAAACCACCAAAATAAAACAGCAGACAGAAACACAAGGAAAAGGAAAAAATAAAGATATAAAGCAACCAGAAAACAAAAGATAAAATGGCAGTGCTAAGACCTTATTTATCAATAATCATCCTAAATGTAAATGGATTTAATTCACCAAAAGACACACAGTGGCTGAATGGATTAAAAAAATAAGACCCAACTATATTTTGCCTCCAGAAGAGTCACCAGCACTATTTACTACAGCCAAGATACAGAAACAACCTAAGTGCTCATTGACAGATGAATGGATGAAGAAGATGCGGGTGTGTGTGTGTGTGTGTGTGTGTGTGTGTGTGTGTGTGTGTGTGTG